>NW_009632831.1:72613-146103 GCF_000690535.1 Cariama cristata | reverse complement strand
TCTTTCCCAATAGAGAAACTTGGGAGTTTTCGCTGTTAAAAAAAAAAAAAAATCTGATTGTTTTCACAGAATAAAAAAAACACTGTGTTTTTGATGTTGAAAGTGTATCAGTCCCTCCCTGGATGAGACAGGTGAGCAGATACACCCGAGTTCTGGCTGACTTGGTTCTGTCACATTCTCTTACCATTTTAGTCCAACACAGAAAAGCAACAAAAAACCTCCCGTGTAAAGATGGAGTTTTTAGTTTGATACAGACAGACAGACAAAGACAATCCCCAGTGCTGAAGAGAGCCCATCAACTATACTTAGATTCTCAGCATCTTCACTCAATTCAGCTTGGTTCAGTTTCTTTCCTCTCCTCCTGTCAAGAGAAATTCCTCAATTTGTCCTCTAAGTTACTAAAACCTAGAAGAATTTCCTGAGAAGGGCTCTGCCTTGGGAAGTCCACTGTGCACCTGAAGCTAAGCAACGTTGTCCTATCATCGGTGCTGTTGCCCCAACATCAACTGCTGGAGGAAGCCAGGACACAGGCAGAAAAGGAGAATTTAGTGATGTGGGCAGCCAGCTAGCCACATCAAGAACTGCAAAAACCTGGCTTTGCAAAGCCTCATGGCTCACATGGTAATATCAGATGCTGTAAGACAAAGATTTCTAGACCTTGCAGTGTTTTCTAGCAAGCCTGGGTCTACCAGAATGCATGGCATTTTTTGCAGTATTTAGTGACTATATAGCAACATTTAAAAGCCAACATGGATAGTGGGGTTTTTTTGTATAACCGTGTTCTTCTATTAGCAAGAAAAATCACATGCAGCTGTGGTGTGAAACTTCCATTTAAAAAGAAAATGGGATCTTTCAACAACAAGTTAAATCTAAGTGGCAGGCATGAGTACAAAACGAATCAACCCCTCCCTACACTCCATCTAGCTTTCCTCTCATTTTGGTTTTAGTTTCAAAGCCTTTGGGCCTTATATTCTCAGTGATGATAAAGTCTACATTGTTGTCTGCCAACTAAACTCCATTCAGGCCTCATAATATATCACATAATATACACGGGATTAAGCTGTTAGCTCGCTTTTCTTTCAACTGCCATTCATCAAACAAATAGCACTTTGAGGAAGGAAACCTATTTTCCCAGCTGCAGCATGCACAATCTAGTTATCCACATTGCTGAGACTTTACAGTTTACTATCTCAAAAGATGACAAATTATTATGTAGAAACATTAAGTCAGTTTTCATTCAAATCAACTGGATGCTTTGTGCTCAGCTCCAGGTACTCGCTGTGGGTGGGGAGCACTTACACACATCCCGAAAACCTGAGCTGCAGTCAAACCTAAACCCCACGTCCACCATGGCACTGCTTAAAGTGCATAAATATCCCTTTTTACTGTTTCTCTTCATGTCAGCCTCTCTCTGTTAACCTGTGTGCAGCTATCTGCTCTTGCCAGCTGAAAGCTCTCCTTTGTAGAGGTCTGCGCACATCTAGAGGAAGAACTAAATATTAATTTTCCTTATAATATATCCCCTGTAATAAAGTTACTGAATTTTCCTGTAAAACTAAATACTTCCACATCAAAATCTACCCATAGTGAGGAAAGGGTAACCCTGTCTCCTGTTCTGGAGATACTGCTGGTCATATTAGCACATGTAAATACGGGTTTAAAGTTGGACAACAATTTTGCTGCTGGGGAGGTGGATACTCCACGGGCTGGTCCCTCGATGAAATGCCGGTTTAAGCTAATGTAATTTTAAACTAAATTCGACTGACTGAGTTTGAGGTCAGAAGAAAGATAACAAACGCTTGAATATAAGTTCCACCAGGTGCAAATGTGGTCCAGGGGACAGAGGTGAACAAGAATGCTGCAATATGGCCCATGTGATTCTCTCACCTGTAAAATGGGTTGCCCTCATTTCGCAACCCAGTGGGTCAGATCTTTAGCCAGTGTAAATACCCCTCAGCACACCAAGCTGACTACAACCAGGTAATAATCTGATATATAGCTGGGATTTAGATGGCTAGTTTTGGAAACACTGTGCTGTATTTATTTAAGTATCCTGGGCTATTTCATGCAACAGAAATGATTTTCTGGAAGAAGAAATTATTGAAGCAACACTTCTGTTGACAAAAGTAGTAATTAGTCTAGGAGATGCTTCGAAACACTGCTCTTAACTCCATGGAAATGTTATTGACAGCTTGTTTTACAGCCAGGATACCTGCTGAAGCCCAGGTAATTATACACGTACCCAAGCTGCATTCACTCTTGTACACAGACAGTTTGGTGTGTGGCTTTTCACATCTCTGTGCGAATGAGATTAACACGCAACTTTGCTTACGGGAATGTTTTCATGGATTGTCATATATGCCATTTACTAACCATTCACCTGAAGGATGTGGGTCTGATACAGCTCTTCATAGCCGTAGGCATGACAGGTGTAATTGCCCATGTGAATAGTTGTTACCTTGGTGATGTAGAGGGAATCATCTTCTCCAAAATCCTGTATGGAACAAAAGACAGGAAAGGTGCCTTATTATTTAGTAAAAAAATTTTAAACACCACGTGAAGGGAGACTACCTATTCAGCGGCTTTGATAGTATCGCAGCTTGGGAACACAGCTTGAATTTTGAACAGTAAGTTTTAAAGTTCATAAATCAACGTGCAGAGAGAAAATGAGCAGCAATTTAAGAGTAAGGCAAAGTAACTCATCTGAGAACATGAACTTTTGTGCTGGTTGCTAACAAGGTGCTCTTTGCACATAAAAAAGATGACAATCTCCAGCTGTTTAATTTATGGGGGAATTTAATATCTACCTGTTAACCTCAGATGCATAAAATGCTAACTTCTGGGTGGGTTAAGGTTTCCTTTATCTATGCCGGTTCTTAGAAAATGCACTGTAACCTTGAGACTTGATGAGAAAGAACTGAAACTGTTTGTCACTTATCTCAGACAATATCCTAGGCAGGAGACAAGGAAGAAGACAAAAAGCATTTTCTCAACCAAACTTGTTTTGATCTGTAACTGCTTGACAAGTGTCTGTCTTTATCCCCTTCATCTTCCTAGATCTGCTCTTGCATTACTTCCATTTTTGATTATAGATGGGGAGAATATGAGTTAGTAGAGAGGTTTCGGCACTTGAGTATGTCGTACAAGTGCCTTGCTTAGGACTTTATTTCAAATTATAGTTAACAGAACCAAAGCACTGATGGATATATGAAGCAGCTTCCCTTGTTACTCCATTAACGTTCAGACTTCTGCAGCTCCAGAATGTTTGTACTTCTATGCAAACCCAGAAGGATACAATTAAAAAAACAGTTCATGAGCTTAAAGAATGATTTTTCTTTAATTAGTTCCATGTGTGAAGCATGCTAAACCAAACTCTTTGCAGAATTTCACTGCAAAAGTATGGTAAAATTCAACTTTGAATCAGGGTGGCACAAAGAAAGTACCATAGGGTGAGTGTTGAAGAGTGGTTTTGCTTGCAAAAACCCAAGGACTTTTCTTCAAATTTCCAGTGTCTTGGTGGAAAGCGGGCCTGCAGCCAAGGGGTGTACAGGGAGAGCCCCTGCACAAAGCCGTGCCCGCTGCCACCCCTGCCCAGCAGGGCCACGAGGAGCGACAGGCAAGTGCAGCACTGCAGTGTGGTGAGGAGGCGAAAACTCACAGCCAGGGTCTTCCACCATGACTTGATCGAACCTACCAGATGAATGGCATAAAATAGGAATGCAAATGTGCTCTGCTGGTTGGGAGTCAAGACCTTGGGTCCTAATTTGTGGTGGAGAAAGGGAAGCCATGCACAGAGGTGCTGACGCCGCTCCTTTTCCCTGCAGTGCCCATGGCAGGTCCAACGCTACAAGGAATCTTCCCCATCCGTGCTGTTACTGCCAACCCCCCTGCCAGGTGCTCAGAAATTACGAGCAAGAGTTTGATCATCGGATGGGCTGCTCTCTAAACCAAAACCAGTCGGGGCTCCTTAGATCTCACATTTCCTGCCTCTTCAGGGTGCATCTGCTTTACAGTTTGAAGCTTTCCTTTCTAGCCATGACGCTTGGAACATTTTTCGAAGGAAGCTGCGATTCTGAGGCAGACTTGCAATGCCAGCTGGCACCCTTAAAGAAAAGTACAAAGTAGCCCGTCTCTTGCAGTACGGGGTTGATCTGGCACTACTTCTGCCAGCTCTTGAACCTTCTCCAATAACTTCTGTCTGGCAGCAGAGAAATGTCCTCATGCCTCTCCTCTCGGTGGCAGGCCAGCACTGGCTGGGGGACGGGAAGCTTGGGAACTTGCCTCGTTTTTAGACACGTTACAAGGCAGATTTAGAGTGAGCACTGAGAAATACAGAGTTTACAGGCAAGATGACAACCCTTCCCAAAGCACAGACCTTAACCTGAGAGCGCGCAGACATAACCACCCTGGTTCTGCTATCTGCTACCCTAAGGTACATGCTGCCCCAATGAACAATTGTAAAGAAGAAGAGCAAATCCACAGATGATCCTAAAATTCACTGAATATAATCTAAAGCATCTCAGATATTACTGTCACCTTGGGTGTCTGCCACATTTGGCATCTACACTATGCGATAAGCTGGTTAAGCTACCCAATACATTTTTACAAATATCTACTCAAAAATTCCCATTTCAAGCATTTGCCTGTTTTCTGGTCAGCTAGATCTTTCCTGCCGGAAAACAAAGATGCATGAGTAACCACAAAAAGAAAAGGGATCAACCCTGTTCAAATGATATTTGCATGAGATAGAACAAATGCTTGCAGTGGAAGGGACTTAATAACAGTTTTTAAAGCTAATCCCAAAGCAACTCAAATTGAGTTTAGATCAATAAAAGCAGGATGGCTACTTTTATGGAATGATTTATAAGGACTTGTGGAAAAACAAGACAATAAAATCTTCTCTGTTTTAAGTATGTTGCTTCCTTTAAGATATCTCAGAAAAATATTTCGAATGCTTGGTTTGTGCTCTGTAATTGTCTTTTTATGGACAATCTGTTTTTTCCAATGCATACAAATGTATTAATATAAGTAAAGACCCTTGCAAACACAAACTGATGCAAGATTATAGCATTATTTCTCTTCCTCTCCAAATGCATTTTTCTTGCAAAGAGAAGCTTATATTGGTAAAAGCAGGGTTTATGACTTTTAAAAACTATTTTCTGACTTATAGCACTTAAAGAAGGTTATCAAAGATGATTTAGGTTAACACCGTATCATTTATGTCAGGCATAGAAGGAAATTGCCCTGTATTAGAACTTGTGCACACACAGTAAACTCACGTAAGACTACAACGTTACTAAGAATGACCAGTATTAGATGTGGGAAGGAAAAAGTGACAACGAAATTAGTTTCAGTGCTGAACCTTTTGTTGCTAGAAAAAGAATACTGAATTTTCTAACAAATTAATGACTCTTTCTGTGTGTTTATTGCAGCTCACGGTTTCTCCTTGTGTTTCCCTGTGGATATAATTAGTACATTAGGATTTCACAGTTACATTTTATATATATGCACGCATTCTTATGCACAAGCACTTTCTGGGTCTATTTTATAAAGGGTATATTTGGAAGTGCTGTAAAAACCCAAGCCCTAGAGCATTAGGAAATGATGAGTCCTTGATTCCTTAATAGCCTCTAACTCTGCATCTTACGCTCATCCCAGCCAGGAGTCCTGCAGCGCGGCGGGAAGCTGTCCCAGGCAGGCAGTGGGCAGCCCTGGAATTTGGGCCATTTCCCACCCCTTCCATACCGCACTGCCTTCCGGAGCTCTTAGGAGCTGCTCAGGTGCATCTCTTGCCACTGCCGGGGTGTTAAGATAATGCTGACAGTGTGCTTAGCTGCTCTTTTGGTTTGCTGGGAAGCGGTCCTCGACAGGGTGTAACACGGTAGCACACAATTTTATCAAGCTGAGAAGGAACTGCAGGTCAGTAAGGACTTCTTGCCTCTCAAAAACACCTATCAGGCAAGTGGGAGCATTTTGAACAAAAGTTCTCAGAAACCGTTTAGCACAAAACATTTTTAGACACTCAGGTTCTGAGCTCCATCCCTCCCCCCAAACACACACACGTAGGCTTGCTGGGAGAACTGGCAGGGGAGCGGATGGGGTGGGCAGAGGGAACGGGAAGAATTCACGCTGGAAAAAGGCAGAGGAAACATTTCATGTGCTTTGACTTTTTTTCAGATGGCTTTTGCAAAGCCAGGTATCCAAGTCACCATGAGCCTGCAAGCAGTCAGAGGGAACCATAAAGATGTATAAAACTGATGTAATGTAATTCTTCTCCCCCTAAAAGTATCCCGCCTTTAAAGCAGAGTACCTCAGGGCTGTCCAGCAGTCCCAGTGAGTGCTGCACATCGTCCCGGCGCTGGGACTGCCCTACCCCTACCCCCAGTAATGCCCACCGGTGAACTGAAAAGACATCTTTATGTATCATGCCATGAAAAAGGATAGGCAACCAGGAGAAAGGCAAAACTGTAACTTCTGAGACATGGCTTTCCTCACTTACCACTGAAGGTGAATTTTCTTGTGAAGAGGAAGAAACAGAAGGGATGAAAATAGACAGAGAAACGATTCTAACTCCAAAAACTGATGAGCCTTGCATCAAACTAGTCAGATAAGGAGAGGGTGTTCATCACCTCTATTTTATGAATTTCATTATAAAGTAATGTTACATGTTCTGGTAAAAAAAAATAATTCAGCAAGCTATGCTTATAAGTTCTCATAATTGGTAAGGTCGACTAGTGGCAGATGATAAATTGACTTCTCCAGCAGTTTGTCTCATGTTTTCTCTCCGTTTTTCGAATAAAAAGTTCTCTGCCCTTCATGAACTTCTTTTATGTCTTGCAGTTACCTTTCAAATAAAGGACTAATTAAGTGACTTCAGAATATGTTTTAACTTTTCAAGATTAAAAAACACGCACCACTCTGCATTTTAAATTGGTAACAGCTCAGTAATCGAAAGAATAAAAAAAAGTTGCTACTGCACACAGTCAATTTCAAAAAATAACAAAGCAGATCCTAGAAAACTGGTATGTACTTTTTTTTTTTGGCATTGTATTTCCTTTCCATCACTACTGATTACCCAAGGCATCGGTCTCTCCAAACAGAAGATTTTTCATATTTATTTATCCCATTCCTCCCTTCTAATGCATTCCCTGGTCATGCAATCTGCCATGGCTCGGAGACACCGTGCTTAAAAATGTGTAAAACATTGCATAGTGCTTGTAAATCTCGCTCACATTCTGTCTCAAGTGAAATCCAATATGTGATTGTAATGCCACAAATCTCCCGCTCTGACACCCAGGAACGCAGCCGGCGCAGAGGGAGCCCACATTAACCCGGGGTTGCCGAGTCGGCGGCGATGCTGGAGGGTGCAGGGCACCGGTCGCCCGCCTTTTTTTCCCATTTCAGATGCATTTTCATGAAACTTTCTAACACGTCTTGGGGTTGTTCCAACACAGAATGGAAACATATTTAAAACTCTTTAAATTTTTGGCAAAGTTTCTCGTTTTCTAGGAAGTTTGAAGAGGCATCAGCATAGAGTTGATTCAGGCTTACTATTTTTCAGGACAACTTCCTGTTACTTGAGAAAAAACCCACCCGCCTTAGAGCTGTAAATAAGAAGGAAGAACAGAAAAACAAGTCCCAGTGACACAAAACCAGACAACCGCCCCATCTCCCCAGCCATCGGCAAACGCTGGCACACGTCACGCCGTGGTACGGCACTATGGGGCACAGGGTGCCCGGGCAGCAGGCACTGCCTGGCCCACGCCATTTCAGACCTAGATAGTGACTTTAAACCACCCCAGTTAGATATAGAATGCTCTTAATATACTCTGGGAGGAGTCCCAAAGGTGGTCGATACCCCCTCACCATCCTGATGTCAAAGTGTTCATAGTAGAAATAACGACAGAGGGAATGGAGCTCCCCAAGTGGTTTCTTGTCTGGGGAAAATCCCACCAGTTGCTGGGATTTCTTTCTTAATAATAACAAGAATTCCCTTCACTTTTAAACCCTTCCTTTTCAGCCCTTTCCGCCAAGCCCAGGGAAGCCGAGAGCCTTACTTGTACGGTTTCAGTCCCTACTGACAAAACCAGTCCCAGCACTGGGGCTAGCAGGTGTCACTGGTTTTGCACTAGACGAAGAAAAACGCCATCACAATTGCATAGTAACCAGCACAGCAACAAAAATGTATTAACTAGTTCACATTAAAATAGCTTGCCTGATCCTCAGAGTCCTGGAAATCTTTCTCTGATAATGTTTACAGGATTTTAAAACAAAATGTACCCAAGCGTTTAATGAGATTATTATTATGCAAAATCTACAACAATGGCTATCACTTTGAAAGTGATTTCTCCTCACTAATCAAATGTCTCTGATCTTTTTCACAATAGATTCATGAGCGATTCATATAAAAATAATAAAAACTAAATTAGTCATGGGCTCTTAAATCACTTTCTTTGGTGCTTTTAATAATTCATTTCCAGAGACAAGCTGAGAACTTATGCTTCATTAATATTATTTGTTCTTGGTTTTACACATGCTATCACTTTAGTAATTTACATGGAGAAAAATTCAGCCTTAAGCAAATGCCAGAAAACTATTGCAAACACAGGCTGATGTGGTATTAATTTATCTTTTCTTGTTTTTCTGCTCAAAGAATTTAGCACAACATAAGACTTTGCTGGTGCACCAAAAAAGTTTTTGGCTTGAACATATGGAAATGAATTTTTTAGATAGTGCTGCAATTATAATATAGATAAAAATGGATGACTCTCGTATCCTGAGAAACTCAGAAACAATACAATGAGGAAAATCAACGGTCAGTCTTCCTGTCGGAGATGTTGGAAGGGAGAAATTAGAATATCAGGGATTTAGTGAAATGTTTCTATTAATTGGATCTACTAGACATTTCAGAGAAATGCAAAGACCATGACTGAACAGGTAAGTACCAATCTTGGGAGGAAATTATTTTTATAAACTCCAACCTTCTCCCTACAGTACAGAGGAAGATAACTGGGATTCATGGATTTTGGTCTCTAATTCAATTTGCAGTTGCAACAGAGCAGGTACGGGAGAGTACAACTGATTTCAGACTCCTAATTCATCTCATTCTCAATTTTTTTCTAATGCATTTTTTTAAAGTGTGCCAGTCTAGTTACCTTAATACTCCACAGCAGATGGGTGCACTCCTTTCTTCTCGCTTATTTTTAGAAGATGCACACTGCATTCATAGTTCTGCTTTTCTGCTATAACACCCAGACTGAGTACTGCAATTCATCCATAGGAGAGTTGCATCTAACATCTCACGTTTCTCAAAAATTTCACAAGGTATGTGCTCAATATGCCTCTAAAAAAATCAAGCAAATCAAAACCACCCCAGAAAAACATCTTCCTCCACAAAAACGGGCTGTTTAGGAAGGTGAAGCCTTATACTCTGGTGGCTATTTAGGATGAGGTGAACAACTCTATTGTCTCCATGAAGGTATTTCTGCATTTGCAACAATCACCTACAAACTTTGGTCTGTGACCTAAAAATGAGCTACTCCAATGAAGGCACAAGTGGATACAAGTTCTGCGATCTTCAGTATAGCAAAGTGAGAGACTATATATCCTGAAAAAACTGTAAGTATTAATTTTCCACTTAACCTCTATTTTAGAGCCTGCAAAGACCTGAGATACTGTAAGCAATATGCAATTTCTTAAACTTCGATTTGAGAGACAAAAAACTTGGCTCTAAGCATGGAACTTCCTGTAATTTACTCCCACCACTGTATTACTGCAGCATCTACGATGACACAGGGTTTGATCATTTTAACAGCCCAATTTCTATTAGCAGGGCATTAAGTGGGGTTATTCACATATGATCTTTTTATTAAACAGTGAAACTACATTAAAAACATCAACAGGAATATATTGCCTTCATACAGCCTGCTTTAACGAGAAATCTAATCCAAGTGACTTGCACTTTAAAGGTTGGCCATTTGCTTTGGGTTTCAAATATTATACACGGAAAATGGACATTTACACGAATATGCATGAAAAGTGTATCAAGGCAGGCAGGCACAGATCTTGTAAGAGCTGTGACATACACATAGAGGTGAATATTCCCGGGTGCACAGGCAGATGTGGAACATGAGCAAACAACGATTTAGAAAGCGGTCTGTGCCTCCCCAGATTCACTTCTGCCACTTCCACAGGCTCTTTGCACTGTGGACCTGGCAGAGGTTTGGTGGGCAGAGATGGAGGCAGGCTTGGATTCAGCTGGAGAAAGGCACACAGATTTGTGCAGAGGAACAAAACCTGTCTGGAGAAGACAATCACCCCTTGTCCTCCAAGCAGGGATTTACACCTCCAAGTTCAGCCTATGTGTCTCAGGTGGCTCTGGGGTCCTGGGTGATGACAGGAACCTCAGCAGCAAAACCCGTACTTTCTTCACGTGGCCTTATCAAAGGCAAGAGTGGCTGAAGGTGAGAGCAGAGGTCTCTCCAACCGAGTTCCCTTCCCCTGACAGGAGGCAATGGCAGAGGAGATGCACGGGAACTGGGCGAGCCTTAGCAGGACCTGTTGCTGTGCTCCTGTCAGCTGCTGCTCGGCCGTTTCCCGAACTGGGGACTTTGTCCTCGTGCTGAACACCTTCTCCCTGGACTTGTCTCATCACAGCTTCAACCCCTCTGCCTCTCGGCCTAGAATACAATGCATGATGTTGGACAGGAATATTCACGATTTCTTCGAGAATTTGGCACGTGGACACCACCAGACATTTCTCAGTGCACTCTGTGCAAGATAAGCTGACTGATACATACAAGTGGCAATCGTAAACAAATGATATGCTGTTTTTTGTTAACTCCTGGGAGCATGCTTTTTAAGGGCAATTACTGATTTTTCGTCAAACAAGGAGAAAGACAAGTCATAAAGTAGCGGCAAAGCACTCTCACTCCCCTGCCTTAATTTCCTTGGTGTGCTTTCCACCATGTGGGACCTGACTCTGGAGTCTTGTGCTTGTCCCTGGATGGGATTTTTTGGGAGAGCAAGGACATGCCATCTTACCTGGCATCAGCAGAGACGAAAAAACCTGTATTTCAACAGTCTGTTATGAAAAGCTTATTTTTGAACTAATGATCCAGTGCAGATTTGAGTTAACGTACAGACGAACACGAAATTAATAATGAAAGACACTCATGATTTTATGTTATGGCTACCTGCATTAGATTTGGTAATCCACCAAATTCTTATCTACCTGTATTGCGTAACATTTGTTTTCTTACGGTAATATTCTCTTCTCTGTTGTTTGTGTATGGTTTCACCATGTTTCTGAAGGAATAACTTTTGTTGTTTATAAATTTACGTTATGTTTCTCTGGAGATAATGTCAGATCATGTGAAACAACATCCTACAAATATCATATAAAAACATTTGACTCCATGAGGAATTTATTTTATTTCCAAATTGAGGAATGCTTCCATAATCACGCATGTGAGAAAACATACTGCTTGTTCCTAGGGGGTAAAAGTGTATTATTTTGAAAGATGACATATTTTAACCACTTCACTATTTGTAGTCAGAAATTAATTTATAGCTATCACAATCTTATCAGTTTCAGCTACATTATAGTTATTTTCTGCATGAGAAAAGTTAATGTGACTTTTTAAAAGTATAGCTGCAAAGGGATTTCTAATGGATAAATAATATGGATGGGTAATTTATGGATAAATAATATTTTTATGCTAAAAGCAATCTTAAATGTTTGCAAGAAAAAATGTTTAATTACAAGTACCATTAGGACGGCTCTTTTGCAATAGCTATGTGACAACTCATTAACAGAGTTCTTCACAGACAGGACAAGACAAATTATTACTATGTTGCTTATGAAAGCTTCTGATTAAGAGAGCAATGAAAAATTACTAATATTTTGTTGCCAATCAAGATATCACATAAAAATGATTTAAGTAATGCACTTAAACAACCAGGCTTTATAGTAATCTTTAACCTTTCAGTTCTGCGCAAATTTAGGATTATCTAGGTTTTTGTTGACCGTCTTTGTCACTTCTAGTATTAATCTGGAACACAGTCAACCTTCTCGTGTCACATTTGTCACGAATCTGGAGAGAATAAAGCCGTGAAGGACTTTTCAGTGGTGCCTCTCCTCTGCTGCTCTTGCACTTAGTTTGAAGGATTCTGTTTTTTCCAGAGTTGGGCTTCTATTTTCATCTGATTTCTTGAATTAGCATTTAGAAGAGAAAGAGTTTAATTGAAATATAATAGGAGGATTTTTCCAAGTGTGTGAATATCCTGTAGGTCTGTATGTGATTACCATTGTGCCAGGAGCAGGGAGGATTTTCTTGAAGTTAAAAAGGTACAATTAATCTCCTGTTGCACTTCCAATTAGCCAAATTGCTAACCTGATTGTGAAAAGCAGAAATGCAATTGAGTTTCTGCTTGAGGCGTACTAAAAGAAAACTGAAGTAATTTAATTAACTGACTTCAACTATATTAAGAAGCACACTGCCTTTACTTTCCTGCTGTCAATGCCTTTACATAGATTATTGTTTAATGTGAGTTTCTGTACCCATGAAAGGCTGAAGCTTTGAACCGTCTGCTGCCGCCCACCCCGACCCATGATGTCGAGCATCCATGGCTGCACATATTTTCACTTTGCTAACCTCAAAGCAAATGCTGATGCTACTTCCATGCGACACCTGAGTATCAACCCCAAACACAAGTGTGTTCACACTGCAGATGAACGTGGCTCATGTTCCACGAGCACAGGACTTTTTGAACTCGTGATTAATCTAAATAAAAAGACTGGATTTACCAGCTGAAGGATCATCTCTTCATCCCTGCTGTGAACAAGTGCTTCAGACACGCAGGTGCCAGAGACACCTGAGCTCAAGAGTGCTACAGATTGCCAATAGTGGAAGAGGGAAAACAAAAGATGGTAATCCCCAAATTGTGCCACCTCAAGTAACCAGACCAGAAAAAAGATGGCAGTGATATATACAGAATATAGAAAATTTTGCAGTTTAATTAAAGACGAAAAAGGTGTAGAGGTGTTTATTAGATTAAAAGAAAGTTGATGCACGCTAGTAGCAGGTGCTATATGACAAGGTGATAGAGGTCAACTGACACGTGAAACATTAAAATTAAGGCATAAATCCTATTTTTCCTCCTTGTATGAATCTCAGAGTGCTCCTTTGATATAGTTTCTCAGTGATACACTAGTTCAAACAGATCAAAAAGTGATTTTTTTTTTTTCTGCTGTATTGCATGGTATTGTCCTATGGGGTATTGAATCATTCAGGAACTGGTCAGTTCACGTGCAAGGACATAACTCTTCCTCCTAACATTTAATAACCAATGAGAAAGAGGATTACTTGTAAGTAAACCAGAAACCCACTTGGGCCAGTGCTAATTAGAGAGGAACTGCCATTTCAGCCTGAAAATGTTCTCCTCAAAATTCTACTTAAAATATTAGGAGTTGCAAATGAAGCCTCAGAGTCATGTGCTATCGGTCCTTCAAGGATGTTTCTACTCCAATTCCTAGACTGTCATTTTGAATCCAGCTCACAAATGAACTTTAATCTTTTAAGATTAATGTGATCATAACCAAAATTTCATAAAGGTAAGATAAATATGTGGAATTTTCATTACTTTTGGCCAAAAAATTCTTTTAAGCCTCCAGAATGTGTGGAAATAAGGTTTCAGAACAGCTGAACCTCCCTTCTAACCCCAGCTCAATCTTGAGTCCCACAAAACTGACCCTAAAAACACATCTCAGATCTATCTAGTGAATATAACTTCCAAAAGAAAAGGCTCTCTCTAGACTCTGATGACACAAAGCTGTTGAATTTGCTCACTACAGATTAAATTAAGCACATTGGCAGCACGTGTAATCTTTACTAAGCTTAATCTGTGTCAAGGAAGAGATCTGTTCTGAAGAATATTTGCACAAGGTGGTACAGGCAGTAAGCTGCCAGGTCAACCACCTGCATGGCGCTCTGCCACGCTGCGACTACAGCAGGGAACGCCTGACTTAGCGCATCGCAGTTTGGCAGGTTTCCATGTATTTTCAGTGTCAGTGACCCGAAGGTCAGTATTCTAACCCTGGTGCTGACAGATGTCTATAAGAAATCTGGTCAGGTACGCCGGCTTCGGGCTGGCTGTGCAATCCTGCACGTCCTCGTTACGGTTCCTGTATAGTCCTGTGCCAATCCTGCAGCGGGATGTTTCCCGGTTTTGTCTTGCATTTCAATGTCATGCTTCAAATGGTGACAAGAAATGCATTTTAAAAGGGTAATACTTGCTTTGATGAAAAGAAAGAAAAGAATGTTTAGATGGTTATAATTACTGAATTTGTGCACACAGTAATCACCTATACATAATGCACACAATTTTGCTGCTAAGGTAGAGTCAACAAACAATGTACCAAGTTGCAGTGCGTATTTCTGTCACGTATGCTGTAATTTTCATGTATTAATGCAGAAGAGTAAAACAAAGATTTTTCACATTTCAGCAATCCTGAATACACAATACACAACAATTTGGGGAGCTACAGTATTGACTGTAGCAACTCTAAATCGAGTGGTTATCAAATTAACAAGCTCTGAACAAAAATATAAATCAACTCTTGCTGTAGTGTAATTAAAATAAAACCTGATTTACTGTGTATTTTAACGCAAAGAGAAATGAAATACAGAGCATATTTTTTGTACATTGCTTTCCACTCTCTCCATAATTAAATGTTATTAAATAAATGAGTAAGTTTATACCATTATTTAGGTATTGTCTTTACTAGCACTATGACTCGCATTACCCGACCAGCACTGTGAATTAAAAGAGATTCGTCTTCCTTCCTGCGAGGGTATCACCACACCCTGATGAATAAGCTCATATTTTAAACTGCTTATCAGAAATAGCAGCCAAGGAATGAGAGACGAGAACTGGCTGAAAGACAAGTGAAACAGGAGGAACAGAGATAAAAACGTATTATTTGATTTAGACAGAGAAGAGATTTCATTGCCAACCATAAATGTATTGCTTCCTGCTCTTGATGAACCCGTTTCTTTGTACTAGGAAAGAGATCCCTGAGGAGTTAATGGTCTGTAGAGCTACTTTCCCCTGGGTTCCCAGGATGCTGTCCATGGACCACAGGTTGCACCCAACAGAATGAGCAACAAGGGATGAAGTACCAGCGCTATTTAAGTGCTGGGTTATTACAGCACTGAGTTTTAATTTCATAATAACATATTCCAAGTAACCCTGCTCTCAGCTGCGTATATGTTGTTTCACTTTTATTCCTGAGACATATTCACATAAAACCAAAATACCACGCTGGCTTCCAGTTTTCCATAATAATAACAAGATAAAACTTGTTCCCTTAAAACTATCACCTGTGAAATGAAGTCACAGTCAGTGCTCTAAAAAGAAAATGCAAGAGTAATTCAGGACTTACATTGATGTCCTCCAAGTCGAGGAAGTTGAGGATGACGCCGTTGCGCTTCCAGATGATGGGAGGCCGTAGCGCCCCGCGAATGCTGCATGTCAGAACGGTGCTGAGGCCAACTGTGATGGTGGTAACGCTGATCTTCTGGTCCTCCGGCAGGCTCAGCCGAACCACCTCTGCAAAAGGCAACAAAACAGGAATAATACCAAATACTACAAAGGGAAGTTGTTCCCCTTCTCCCCACTCTGCCTTCCCTCTTCCTCAGTCCAGGAATAACTTTGAAGGATTTTTGCAAGGAGATGGATCTATGCTATAAAAAAACCCCCTAAACAATAAAGCCAAGTAAGAGACACAAAAATTGAATCTGTCACAATGAAACTTGCTCCGTCATTTTCCTGAGGCATCTAGCGGTAGTTGTGGCATTGGGGCACTAAGAGGAGGACACACAAAAGCTCCCCTGCTTGGAGACTGTCTGGGTTTGTTTCTCTAGAGGACTCCTGCCAAGGTCCTTTGAAAAGGCACGAGAATGAGTTCGGTTCTTTCCTTGAAGAAGCAGAATTAAGGCAAGACTGTTGTCACTGAAATACAAATAAACTCAGTTTTAAATTGCCCAAATATTGGAAGCCACTAACCACAAAAACTCCTTTACCAAATTGCAGCCACATATAGCATCTGAGATACAGATGTTCTTCTAACCAAGGAGCGAGTAGCTTTCTCATACTTCGTTTAAATTTTAAAAAATCAGTTCTTCTGACACAAAATAAACATCTGAGGCAGCAGGCCTTACTGAAAACCACACCAACATCTCTCTGAAACCACACCACATCCCATCATTTCCTTCTGGCCAATGCTCACAAGATGTGTCTGCATATTTTGCCATGTGTGGCCACACAGACAGCTAAGACATTTGATATCAGAATTACCGTGGGTGCAGACTGTCATTATTAAGCATTTCAGCAGCAGTGAGCCAGCAACAGGGCAATCAGGCCACATTGCCAAAGCTGTTGCATTCACAATTTTATCATTCACATGGTATTTTTTGCTTACTCTCATTCACAGGCTCTGCAATAAGAAAGCCTTGAAACTACATTGTATATAAACGTTGAATTCTGGTCTTTCAAGGCAATGGTCCATCGACATCAACAGGGAACGTTCACAGCACTTTGGTGTTACGTTGCTTCAGCCAAGTCAGAAGCTTGAACTGGGGAATGAAACACCCTCTCCCCACAGCTCCTCCTTCCTCATGTCCACTGGCATTAACTGCGACAGAACAGGGATTAAAGAGACCGATGCTGCCTCACTCAAGGTCACGTGCTTTGGGAAAAAAACACTTCAAGCAATGCTGACACTATAAAATGACAAACGGGGTCAGGTTATTCCCTCCCATCAGCTGGCAAAACTACTCTTCATCCTGCTCGCTTGCTTCTCATCTCTGTCGTTATGACCTGCACAGATCCGTGTATCACTTACAGTGTATCTGTGCTGGTAAGATCTAAACGCTATGTGCACTTTTTTCCAGCCCTCTGAAGAAGTGCTGACTTTCAGCGAATCCAAACGCTCATTTTTATCACGTCAGTTCACAGCTTAAGATGTGATTTTGCCTTAAAAGTTAACAGCTTTGGTGGGAAAATCTTGCACTCATTTATGGGGCTTGCACTATGGAAATGCACGGAATAAAAATAGAAACCCCCAGTATCTACTTTTGCAAGCATCATTTTCCATCTCTTCACATACCCTCTAATTGACAAATTGCTTTAACCTCTCTTGAGTAGTAAATCTGTTAAATGTATCCACTAAAACACTCAGTCTATTTCAGTAGCCTTGGGAAGCCTGGAAGGACTCATTTCGGTGCACTGGTCTGGCAATCGATTGTGAACACTTGTGCAAAACTTGCTTGTGCGGCAGCACCCGAAGAGCTCTGCATCCTTTCTCTTCCTGCTTCTTCCACCTACGGGAGAAGTCACTGGAACGTGCCACCAATTTATTCACCGCTGCAGAGCTGAGGCTGACTTAGGGCTGCACAGATCAATGCAGCGCTGCGTGCCGTGTCTGCCAGCGGTTAGTCATTCTCCCACTTAATATTCCCAGCGCTATTTCAGAGTACAAGCTGCTTTAACAAAACGGTAGCTACAGTTTTGATAGATGATTGATGAAAAATAGGAATATCTGACCAACTGACTGCTATTGTTTGGGTTGCGGTGGCTCCCATGGGCATTACATGAGAAGAGGGTCTGACACAGACCATCAAGCAGTTTCTGCACCTGAAACCTTAAAATCCAAATGGGAAGGTGGAGGAAGATCGGGAAGGGAAGGAGAAGGTGACCCACCCAAGGTCACTGAGCAGGTTAGTGGCAAAGTCAGGACCAGCTACCATCATGAAATCACATCACCCTCGGGTCCCTGCTGCAGGAGATCAGAGATGTGGCAACTCAAGCTCATGGACAGCGGCCCACCGGAGCGGTGATGTCCCATCCCACCACCCTCACCCAGCTGCCTGAAGCACGTAAACAGCACATAGGGGCTAATAATGTAGTTATTTTCTGCATAAAAGAGAGCTCCTTTTTATGAATAAAATATTTGGAGTGCACTTGACAGGATAAAGAACTGATAATTACAATAATTTGTAGCATGGAGTAGGGCTAATGAGGACATCTTTTCTTGAGGAGAAATGAAATAGAGGGCCATTCATTTACAAGAGAGTTGTTTTTTCATCTTACTGCTGTTTTCCTTAATTCCCTCTGCTGTTTCTCACACTGCCTTGAGTTCCTTGGCTCATGCTGGGCTACCATCATCCCTCCCCAGCAACATTTTTCGAGTGTTTTGTTGCAGTAGAATTTAAGGCTCCCTGCTCATCTTCCAAATGACAGCTAAAGAGGGTTTGGTTTTACATTTTAGAAGCACAGTAATAAAAAATACATTAACGTTTAATTAAGAAGACACCTTGCATAGCTGCCATTCTTGGATGAACCATATTGGGCCAAGAGATGACTTATTAAGCTAAAGCATGTAATTAGTACAGACCACTTTAACAATACAAACACACTCCTTTTTTGAGTATTTCTATGGAGTATGTTTGAGGGCACCTTATTAACATCTAAAAGCCTTTCTACTAATACAGGATTATTTTGTGTGGCTTTAGTCATCGCTTTATTATTATCAACAGAAAAGATTTCCTTACACAACCAGGTGTATTGGGGGGGAAACAGAGATTCCCTAAGAGGATGCGAGGGCTGGGCTTTTTAAAAATCCTTAAAAAAGCTCCAAATCTTGTACCTAAGTTACAGAGCTCAGACACACTGATGCTAGTTGGATTATGTGTACAAATTATTCAAGTCACCATAATGATTTTGTGTAGAGCCTCTAGATTAAGTATTGAATACTGTTCATTTTATTTTAAAAAACCTTTAGGAGATAAAAGGATTTTTACCACGCATATAAAACTGAACAGAACAAATGGGTAATATTCAAAATATGCTCACTTGCAGAACACAGGCTGGAATGGAGTTTGGTCCTAAAATCAAGTATTTTATGTTCATTTGGAAGTTCTGTAGGATAATGCAAAACAGCTTTCTAGATTCAAGAGATTCACCCAGTATTAGTCTTAGTTGATCATATTTATCAAGCCATACCAAACCTGATAATCCTCTCTGGGATTTCAGTTGAAGCAACTCCTCAGTCTATTCCAGGCAGAAATTAAAAAAAAGCTTCCTGTCAACTACTCTGCCATCAGAGAGAGATGTTATCATCAGAAAAAGGGGATGCTATCATTTTTGACTCAACTTTTAATAGTTCAAGACAGGGGTAAAGCCTTCATAATAATCACCCTTACGAAAGAATGGGTGTAACCATATCTCTGTGTTTCGGAGGTCCGGGAATAACCCTTCATCAGCTACTGCACCAACTGTCGAACAAAATCAAGGTCAGTGAAAGGCGGCCAGGCCCCTGCAAACTCTCCTTTGGTGATGGCAGCAGCTCAGTGCCTGAAACCTCCAGGAATGAGGGCAGTGCCATCTTCAAACCTGTCTCCCCGGTCAAGGAGGGCGAGGGATCGCTCCCTGTGTGCCAGCGGTGGGTGCCAAGAGGTTATTCAGGGGAAGGATTGCTCTGTCCTCTCTCTCACACCTTTTCTCTCTGCTATTACATTCAGTCCGAGAGAGGCTGCGGAGCACCGTGCACCTTCGGTGACCCAGGCGTAGCCATCCTCATGTTCTTATGTTAAATTCCTTGCAATACCAGGTCCCACAGTGACATGTGAGACGGTGAAGTCTTACTAATTCCTTTTCTTGTTAAAAGTATCAAGATATTGTTGAACATTTTCCTCGGCCTCTCCTCTGCTCCGATTTTATTTCTTAAGGTGCTAAGCTGGAGGTGCACTGCACCTTTGCAAGCCGTGCATACTAATGCCAGCAGGTATTACTTGTTGTGCTGTTTTATCATAGAAATCTTTTCCTCTGCTGTCATTTGCAGCCCGCCAAAGGCAATCATAATTTCACAATGAAGACATGTATAATTGAGGTCATTACAGGGAGCAACCTGGAATGAGCATCTATGGAGAAAAACTCATTGATTTACCACTGCGTGGAGATAATTTACATAGTGAACGTCGGTTGCCTGCCTGCCTTTGCTCATGCTACACTACGTACCGTATAGAAATAGATTTCACACTTTAAAAAGTGCTTAATATCATTAATTAGATCTTTTCCCTGAAATCTAAAGCAAATCTACTGTTTAATACACTGTTGCCACCTTTAATCATTGTTACATTTGTTCATAGATATCTTGCCTTGCTAAAACAGAATATGGAGCAACTGACTCTATCACTTAGATTCTGCTTAGTGGACATGGCAACACTTTTTTAATCCTGTAACTTGCCCCCAGTGAGGAACCAAAATGTAGCCTTGCTTGAAGCAATGGGAGGATGACTTTCAAAGAAAGTCTCAAGCACAGATTCTTGCTCCCAAATTAATGCTCCTGAGCAAAGAGACCTTTTGTTTGCGAACTGAAGCATGGGTAACGCAGCCATATATACATCATGTTTCTCCAGCAGTGGTTCAAGTCAGGATTGATTCAATGGGATGAAAACTTTAGTCTCCAATCAATTCACCAAGTCCTGCAGCTGTGTTTATGCACTGCATTGCATTAGGAAAATCTGTTTATCGCCTTGTGGCCCAATATTGCAGCACGAAGGTCAATGGTGATTTTAGCGTTTGCTTCAATAGATAAAAGAGTCTTCTCTAGCTGAATACATTCTCAGGTAAGGAGCTAACTGAATCAAGAAAATCAAAACAATTAATGGATCAGAGGAAAAAATAGGATATAGCTTTTGTAATTATTTTTTCCCCAATGATTTTGATGAGATGTATTTGGCTTTGCATAGAGAGGGGAAAGCAATTTTAGACCCTCTTAAATATGAGCCGACTGCAGCTAACTGATTTTAAAATGATCGTGTTATACGTGAGATGTATTTATGAACATGTAATTGAACATGAAATTTGGCCAGCCAAAGAGTGACTCCGGGAGAAGATGTGGTCATCTAATTAGCCACTGCAGAGAGAGATTAAAAGAAACGAAGGGCAATTCACAGTGGGTCTGAATCTGTAAAGCACTCTATAATATGCTTATAAATTACCCATATTAGCATTAGGGTATTTGCAAAATACCTTGCAATTTAGTTTCTACCCTACTTTGTAGGCCAAATAAATGAATTAATAAAAACCTTACCACACAAATCACCCTGGATTTGCGTGCCTTTGCAAACCTGTCACACCGATTGTTTTTAGGACTATCTCCAGAAGAAATGTTGCCATGCTATCACTTTTTTCTCATTATTAAGGTTTAACAAGCCAGTGTCACCTAGAAGTATTTGCTCTCTTCTCACCAGTCCAGAGTCAGGCGAAAGGACTACCCATCTCCCAATCCAACTCAATTTTCTGAACATCAGTTTAGAATTACAGGAAAGCCAGTCATGCTATTTAAAATGTTTACGTTATTAATTAACAACATTAGAGCTGTTAATGAACATGATTAAAGTTGTTCACAATTAATTAACCCAGAGAATTCCTATAGCTCCCAGATCAGTTCTGAGCAGGTGATGGGGATGAGTTTTCTGGCTTTATAACCTGCGAAAAACACCATCAAGAGCTGGCCCTGCCCCTGGCCACCTTTGGTGTCACCCACCACTGCCCAGCTGGCCTCCCTGCAACATTTTAGGAGTTTGGTTTCCCTCAAAAAGAGGTACCACAACGCAGCATTCCTCTGAGGTTTGTAAGCTTAATTAATGTGAATAATAAAATGATTTCTAAAGCTAAGTAGAAATGCTCAAACCTCAGCTTTATTTTGCAACTGCAATAATTCAAGTTCTTAATGTAATTTATAAATCCTCAGGACCTTGGGCATGCTACTTCAGGAAGTATTTTATTGTAAATTCTCTACTAAATTAGTAATGCTGTTTTCTAAGTCATAAAAAGGCATAATCATATTTCTAGCAGTATGAAAGAATTTAGTACCTCAAGCCCTCTTCTGTCATTACTCTTGAAGGCCACAGGCTATGACTCCCTGAGGTAGGTCCCAACCTTGCACTGAAAGCTAAAACCTGTCTTGTCGTGGAATTCAGAATAAACGTGTGCAAATCACCAGCGACATTCAGCTCTGGTGCGGTGCTAGAGGACAAGACCCCGTCTCTCATCCCTGTCAAGTTGAACAGCTCTTCTACTCTGTGTGACCATGACTTTTAGATTAAATGTAAGAGAAAAGTAGCTATTAATTAAACATTACAATGCCTTTTACTTTTCTTCAGCAACTGTGTCCACAATACACTGATTGACATATCACAGAACCATTTGGGTTGGAAGAGACCTTCAAAGCTCATCTAGTCCAACCTCCTGCCATGGGCAGGGAAATCTTTGACTATATTAGATTGCTCAAAGTAGTTGATTATTTAGATAAGGAGAATGTGCCAAATAAAACAAAGCTTAACTTGAAGGAAGAAAAAATATAACCTTACATCAGAGTCTGGTCCAGCTTCTAACTAAGAGGGATTAGGACTTCACATGCAGACCAAACTGCCCTTGCTCCTATGGAATACCTGCATATTACCCTGAATCCTTTGGAAGAGTGAAGAGATGCCCCTGGAGAGGATGAGCGTTGTTTCTAGCAGCTGGACTTGAGAGCAACCAAGGACGTTTCTTGCCCAGCTCTGTGAGGTCAGATTCAGATCTGCTGAACTTCAGAGATGTGGAGGCCAGTACCACCACCGAGCCGGTCTTGCAATCCCTACGCAGGGCCCTGGGTCACCATGCCTGGCTTGGCCATGTCATGGGACAGGGTGATCTGCTCCCAAGGAAGGCCGATTTCTCACACTGACTACAGAGAAACCTCAGGTGAGTAACTCCAATAGAGCCACCTGCACTGGAAATGTCTACATCTGGAGAGGCAAACTCTGTTCAAACAGCTGCTTAGACTTTTGTCTAAATTATACACAAGTTCCTTCAAAAAATCATACATGTTCGAAAAGCAGAAGTCCAACTTTCCCATACGAATTTGTATCAAGCACATTCATGTAGCTAATAAATTTGCTAAAAATCATTTATATTGACTTTTAACCAAACACAGCTTCTTTACGTACTGTACTCCAAAGATCCAAAGATCAATTTCTTTTTTCTTTTTTTTTAAAAAGAAAACAAGCCACACACTTTCCATCATAAAATCCCATCACTGCCTTCCTGTTGCTAATCAGAGGGAGAACATTTAGTTTGTGCAGAAAGGGATAATTCATTCATTCTTGAAAGTACATGAATAAATATAAGTTGTTCAGTGCTTAATTATCTAATCTCCTGAGGGTGATAAGTGAAGGATTCATTATGTAAATAGGCATAAGTAGTCTATTTTAGAGAATAGTTTACATAAATGCATTTGTTTTTATTTTAAATTCCTATTTCCCACTGATTGAGAGCAATGTTGATATGATTAATTTTTGATAAAATATTCCCATGTTGTGTCAACAGTGTCCTGCCTAGATTGTAGCAGCCACGCATTTTCCCAGTCAATTTATTCATTTGGAAAGTTAAATTGCTAATGGTCTAATAGGCTCTCCTAATTACTTCTGGTAGTCACGTCAGTTACACACCGGACTCGAAAGATTCATCTCTTTTTCTTAAGAGTCACAAACATACTAGGGTATACTATACATACACACATTATATATACACTATATACTATGGTACACATACTCTCCAAATAACTATGACAGTATTAAAATCTCTCACTGAATCCACAGGAAAAAAAGAGTATTATGGTTTTGGGGACAGATGTGAGGTGTTACAGCTGCTCTCTGTGTTTCGCACTCTCCACTCTATCCAATTGGAATTGAAAGAAATAATTAGTTGTTTCACTGCCACAGAAGCAACAGTTGTCTCTTGTAAAAGGTTTATTTCAGCATTTCTAGGAGTTTAAAAGGTTTTCCCAGTCCTTCAGAAATTCCTTAGCTTTGAAATGGAGAACTCTTTAGCATGGGAAGGTTCTTTCAAAGCAATGGCACTTTTAAGAACAGCCACTATCTATATTTAAACCACCATATTTCAGAGGACCAAAGAACATACGAAACCACTAAACTTTTTTTTGTAACTTCTGTAAGTTACAGCAGCTGAACTGATTTATACCTGATTTAAGGCAGAAAAAGATAGCTTCTGGTGGAGGATGTGGCACGCCAAGTTTCTCCCTGGAGTGAGTTTTTATGGCTGCTCTATAAACCCCTAGGGTTTATCATGGAAATACTGTCAGACCATTAAGTCCAGCATGACTTGTGGGAACCGCCATAATGTGTACGTAAATTACTTTGAAAACAGAGACAAGTCAGGCCATGGGGTATTTGGGGTTCAAGAAGCATTCACGTACAGTTTAAAACCACTGAGAGCAACAATGGTTGCATCGAACTGCTCCAGTCTCTCCCTCTCCATTCATTTCACTTGGAACTCTTGGCCAGCCTTATGCAATGAATGTGATATACTGAAAAAATGGATCAACCAGGAAACAAGGAGCCTAGAAAAAAGCCCCACACTGCTTCTAAACCTCAGATTAAGGGTTCATGAAAAAAAAAAATCCCAAGCATTTAAAATCAGGTATATTTATTTCTTTCATATTCCCACATTTACTGCGTTCATAAACAACCAAATCAGCGAGAGCATACCTTTCAAGTTGTAAATAAGCATTAGTAATATTTTTCATGGAGCTTTCATTGCTCTTTCTATGGATGACTGCAAATTTAGCTGTGGTGATTATACGGATTTTGCAACTCTTCTGACTGTAGCTACGCTCAGGATACTTAATAAATGCAAGGACTCTGCTTTCCCGTGCTCACACCATCCCAAGCCAGAACCTGAGCTATTTCATCCCCAGCCTTCACCTTCCACTCCAGCCACTGCCCATTTGGGTTTTGCCTCATTAAAGTCAGAGTTCAGCCTCTCTCCAAGGCTTTCGGTGATTTTCCTTACAAACAGCTTCCCAGCTCCCAGGCCAGCAGTAGAAGATCAGAACAAATTTCATTTGTAAAGTATAGTTGCGTAAGCAGGGAAAAAACAACGCAATAAAAAGCGAGTGGCTATAAGGCATACCCAGCTATTTATGCCATGCCCCCCTGGCTGGATGTGGGACTTGCATAATATCGTTCGGAAATGCTGCCCCCCGGGCTGCAAAGCAGGATTATGGACATATCGACTCCAGCTCTGCCGGGGCTCAGCTGAACCTGCCTCTGAGGGTGCAGTTCTCCTCCTCCTGACCCTGCTGCTGGTCCTGCCTTGGACGGTGAGGCTCCGGACCCGTTTACTGCGTGCTGCAGCGATAGAGAGGTCTGGAGCTGGCACGGACGGTGCACATTTGGCTGGGGGGACCGTGCAAGGTTACAGCAAGGTTGCTCTGCAGCAACATTTATCCAGATAACATCTTGTATTTTAAAAATACATTAGTTGATAAAAACTTCTGCATCAGCACTCTCGTCAATGTCCTTCCCATATTCAAAACTGCCTAACTGAAGTTTAGGAGAAAGTCAGAAACGTGCAGACGAACAGCAGCGATTTGCAAAGAAACAGGTAATTAAATAACGTTTCTTTCTGAAGAGAAGGGTGAAGGGAAACCAGAGAGCAAAGTACAGTACCGAAAGAAAATCCCCTGGTTCGTGCTATCAGCACATCTACTGTTGTGGGCACGTTTTCTCCCGGTTAAACCTTTTCAAGCCGAATCCCCTGCAGTTAAGAGCTTTTTAACAACGGCACAGAAAGGGCCGGGTAATTCATCAGCGCTCCTGCACGACGCCTGGCAGGCAGCTGGGACTTTTTAACAAAATTTTGAATCAGCATTTCAAAGCCGGTGTAGCTCAGCGTTCCCGTGGGTTTAGTCTCCACAGGGAATTGCAGGATGGACAACAAAAGGTTTGGAAGGGACCAGCAGGGAAGGGATAAGCACAGGCTTCATGCGGCCACCAAGGCGGCTTCTCCGGTGGAATGGAAACCTCTGCAGAGAGCTCCAGAGATGGGGATGAGCGGTGGTGACGGCAGGAGAAGCAGGTTGAAGTCCTTGCCCAGAAAGACAGTGACCCCTGCTCTGTCCCCGTTTCCCTCATGGGAAAGACCTCTCCAGGCCATTCTAGGAGTAACACGTTTGAAAAGATTTCTCAGCAACCATGGTAATAGGGGCCACAGAAATACCCACAGGCGTGTCGTGTCTGTGGATTTCTCATTAAAACCCTTCAGAGGTTCACAGATAAAATCCACATATAAAACTGAAATTTAATTACACAAAAATACTTTGAAGCAAAGATTTGCAGCTACTGCTGTGAGAAACTTAAATTCCAGTAATACAAGAATGATAAATGCTGCATCCTTGAAAGTAACAGCAAAAAACAAATCATCCAGACTATCATATTAAAAAGCATATTGAAAAGCATGATATGCTGGCAAAATCAAATGTGGCCAGTCATACTTTGTGTACCAAGCGACATTAGCTTCTTGAAACTTTTAAATCTGCAGAGCAAAATGATTTATAGAAGCTGTTCTTCATCATTCAGGCTCGTAAGCCTTATGTCACATAAAGCCCCCTGGCATTAGAAGAACATTCAGCCTGCAAAGGGAAGCAACCGCAGGACGGGAGAGCGGAGACAGCCTGCATCACTTGGGTCACACGCGTGCCCTTCTTAATTCCGTCAGCGTACGCTATTTTTGCAGAGAGCAGACAGGGCTTATTTAGAGAGCAGCTATTCAACATTTTGTTTTTCTTATCTTGTATCCTCAACCTTATTTTCAGCTATTCAAATGGAGCTCTGAAGGCAGAAATGATTCATTTCTCCCTGGATTTTTCTGTAACACCCTTCACCGTTAAATCCGCTTCAGAAAGGCTCATGAGCACCTCTGACATGTTTGCTTTAGGTGAGTTGCACAGCCTCAGAGAGGGATTATTTGGCACAAAGTACTTTTTAGACCTTCTGCCTCATTTCTGCTCAGCTCCAGCCTGCTCCCAGCTCCGACCTGGCCGAGACCTCCCGTCCCTGCTGAGCTTCAGTCACTCCAGGGCTGGCTGGTCCCAGGCTCCCTTCCCCATTGTCCCATCACCTCCAGATTCGACATCTGCCGTCTTCACACCTCCCGGGTCCGGCAAAGGATGATGGGGACAAAATGTGGCACGGTTAGGCTCCCGGCTCAGCTCCACAGGGACTGCGTCTGCCACTTCTCACCAAACAAATTTCTCTGCCAAAACCTGAAAAGTATTTCCCCGAATCTGTGCAAACCACACCAAAGTTTGTACCTTAAAGCTCGGCCCCACTTGGGCTTCTGCCCCTGCAGCCCTCAGCCCACCTCTGCTCTCCTGCCACGCCAGCCTGCTGCAACACACCTTTCATCACCCGTTCCAACAGACAGTATTTAAAATAACGGGCACATTTCCATTCCTTCATCCTACGAAAGTGGTCTTTTTTTTTCTTCTCCTATTTTTTAATTGTTCCCTTCTCAATTTCCACCAACTGTATCTCATTATCTCTTCGTACGTGATATTAAATGGCACTGTGCTACCCACCACCTCCTCCCTATACAGATGATTATAGATCACATCACAGAGATTTCTCTTGTACTAATAGAATACAATCTTAGATAACACCATTTTGGTAACGGTTGTTAAATATTGATTTTTTTAGGCTGATCACAGTAGGTACATACCTTGTTTACGTTTAATGATCACAAATTAAGATTGGCTCAATAAACTGAACATTTGAGGAATGCACATTGCACTATATATAATGAATTACTGCTGGTTAAGTCTATAACTTAAATACAAACACAATCTTTAAACATATATTTAATTTACAACAGCCCAGAAATCAAGTGGGCCAAATGAAAGCTTGTTTAATGCTAAATTATTTGCCAGTATAGCCACCATATGCCAAGTGCCACAAATAACAACACTCATCGCATCGAGAGTCTGGGGATAGTTTCTTTTTAAGACTTTTAGCGCAGTGCTCATCACAAGTATTACCAACCAGATGCTCTGTTTTACCAACAAACAATTCACTCTTAATGTGATGAAAAAAACAGAAATTCTCTCAGACTGCAAGGCCATGTGCAGATCACAACAACCCAATCACAGAAATGGTTAAAGCAGTGTCCTCTCTTATAGCTGGTTCCTTCCCGAATAAGAGCCTTCCTCCCCTGCTCCAGCCAGACCTTCCTCCTCCTCTCTTTTATGCAGCTACGCAGAGACAGGGAACAACATCCAAAATGTATTCATTCACTCACCAAAGGTCAGATACAAATTAGTACATCATAAAAAGCCACTATCTTGCGCAGAACACCAGCACTGATGGCTCAATTTCTTTTGCTAATATCTTACCTAAATATCATCTCTGTGCTAGGACAACTACAGAAACAGCACTGAAGTGTAGCTACTGCTCACGATGGCAATGTCAGCTAAAAATTTCCAACATCAAACCTGCAGCCAATACAAGTAGTAATAAGATCAGTGGCTGGCTTGTACACGCCAGTATATATTATCCATTGTGTAAATCACGGCTTTGATAATGAAATGATTTTCACAAACCTAACATGACATTCATTCACTACGATATAACACATACCTGCAGGGCATTCAGTGAAAAGCCTTCTGCGGTACTTTAATTGATGTATAGTCCTTTGTGGCTTATACCCATTCAAAGTAATCTCAAATCCTACATTATTAATTGGCTCAACTGTATTATTATTAATTTGGGTAAACAATTAATGGTAATCTATGGAGCTATTATTTAGTTAGTCCCAACACTGTTGAAGCGCCAGATATGATGCCTGACAAGGCTTGGTTTGGATTTTCTACATGGCTAGTGAGACACAGTACACCAAACGGGCCCAACCACGATCACGGATTCATGGGGCAAAGCTTTGTTCAAACATACACTAAAAAAACCAGTCCATGCCCTAGAGAGCTGCAATAGAAATATGCAATAGTGCCAGAAGGCGGCATGGGAAACCAAGGCACGGTTAGACAAAATGACCTGCATTGAGCAGAGCAAACCTTGTCTCCCTGCTTGTGAGTGGTACTCCAAAACCCCTCAAAATCTCATAAATTACTGTGGGATGAATTGTTTATAACTCATCCCTGAATACTGCTTTCACATTTTCACTACGGTGATCAATTCAGCTACAAGTATTGGGGATTCCTCTGGGATTTCTCTTCTTTGGCAAGACTCCATGTGCACGAGTCAGTGTTTCTGGTAGCGGTTAATCCTAGGTGGAAGGGATTTAATAAGGATTACCCAAATTATGCTATTTACCAGGTTACATGAATATTCTTTCATTTGTCTTACAGTTAGGCTTCATCTTTTGCCAAACCACCAATTTCTCTATCTTTTCTACTATTTTATCCCTTCCCTTTACTAAGGTTACATTGAGTAAGACAGTAAAATGCCAACATGTGGAACTGAGAAGATTGCCTCCGATTCTATAAAAAGGGCATCCCACAAATGAAAATGCCTCCAGCTAGTGCCAAAAGCTGAGAGACATCGCTCTTTCAGTCCAGGTCAGATCAAGGAGGACTGTAATTTTCCAGCCCCGTTTCATTAAGAGCAGAGGACGGCAGCGCTCAGCGCTGCCATGAGCAAGGCAAACCTCATCTCCAACCATGGGCGATGTGAATTTTTCAGGGAAAATCCTTCAGACCTTCTGCAAAGCGGTGGTCAGTTGGCTCATTGCACGGGCTGACAGCACAGCAAGGGCTGTGCGCAATGCTTGATAAACCTCACCAAATAGGCTGGAGCAGAAGAATAGGGTCAGGTCCTGTAACTATTCAAGCGCTCTCTGAAATGAACCCTGCTCACCTGTGCTTCGGCTGTCCCCCTGCAGCAAACCACCAACTGCACCTGAGAACAAAGAACATCGGTGGGGTCTCAAGGTGTGCACCAAGGACTGACTTGCATAGGCATCTCTGTTCTTCACCCCAAGTTAAAGCTATGCCCGTAATTTTAAATCCCCCTTCTGAAGACACGGCTATCTCATTATACTTCATGCACTGCAAATCATTAACTCTCAGTATAAATCAGGAGTGATGCTTATATAGGAAACATCAAGGATGAAGTACTGAAGTCAGGGACATACTGTGAAAAAAAGCTCTTAATGATTCAGAGTAATATATTTCAGAGGTTTGAGCAAACAAAGCATTCATAAACCACTGTAGAACTGCTCCTTTCAGACTGAATGGAGCCTTTATTCCCAAGTTACAGATAATAGTGATTGAAGGAAGGAGAAAAGCCAAGGACACTAAACCAGGTAAAGCAGTGCTCCTCAGTATTTTCAAGCAAGCAGGCATAGAAATATTTCATGCTGATCTTCTGTACTACTGCCTACTGCAGTGTGGAACCTTGCTTAAACTATTTTTTCCCAGTTTCTTCGCTTAGCAATACCTGAGGATATGGACTGCTCATCAAAATTTATGCTACATGTTTAAGGAAAAAGCATGCTTATCTCCTGTACGGTTACAGAGGTTGGAAGGTAAAAGTCAGGAGATCTCTCCTTCCTAGTCTCCCATTAACATATGGCACATGGGGTCTGCACGCCAGCCGCGTACATCCTTGAAGACCACCCCAAGAAGAAGCCTGGCTGTCACGTCTGCCAGAGCACTGCTGGTGCACTAGAGGAAAAACCTGCATGGGATAGTCTCTTGGGAACACAGTCTTGGGAAGACTTTAGGCCTGAAGTGGTCTCACTCCAGGACTACGTGGACCATATCACTGAAGCTTACAGTTTGCTGCAACTTGCAGTGGGAGACGCAAACCTGCACTTGCTCAAGGCATGAAATGCAGCAAATGTCCAAGAACTCAAAAGGGTATTTCACGACAGAGGAGGATGTGAGTAGTTTATGTTTGACGACTAATACAGAGTGGGAGAAGCTGGCATTTGTCCAGGATGTCAAGGTTAACAACCACCCCTCTATTATAAAAAATGTTATGGGTGAATCTTAAATGACTACAGATGGTCAGGTGTTGATTTTGCATGTCCTCTGAAAGACAATACTGTCAGCAAAACAGTGCCTTCTAACCAAATTTTGAAGTTCAATACTCTGTCAGCAGGACGAGAGTTGGCTCTTTAACTGACTCATCAAAATATTGTTCTTTTAGTTTCCTCTAGTGACTTTCCATTTGAGTACTGCTCTGTGGCTGGTTCTTCAGGACAAGAATATCTGCACAATTCACAGTTGGGTTTTTTTCTCTCCCCAGTAATATTCCTTTATGGAAAGAACGTAAAAATCCTTGCTTTACAGATGGTGAGTTGAAGTAGAGACAGACGTTATTTAGCTGCAGTTACACAGCGTATCTGAACCAGAACCAGGCACATGCCTTATTTCCCAAGGTTACTCTTCCAGCCTCTCTGAGATTACTTTATAATCCCATTATGGGTGGAATAGCTACATATACACAGCTGCCTTCTTGGAGTGTTCATCTTAAAATGTGAGCAAGGTTTGACTTTTCAGTGGTTGTCATGCCCTCTTTTGACCTTGGCTTCTGCAAGGGCTTGCAGAAGGGCAGAGTGGGAGCAGTTACCACCACACCTGAGAAAACAGTCTGAGAGGAGACTGGGGTCTGGGTTAAAATATGTGACCACTGAACTAACAGCCTAACACCACAAGAAATGTCATCAAAAGACTTTCTGCACCTTCATGCTATTACATTACACTCTAAGTCATGTGAGTTGGTATTGCTGGAGTCTTTCGATCCTTGCTTGGCTTTTGCATGTGCTCTGGAGACCTGCACCAGCTACCCCTCCCAAGAGCAAAATAGGGGGTGCTACCCCATGGTAATGGTGCCTACGGGACCAGGAAAACAAGCCACCTCCGCGGCTGTGCTGGCACCTTCCTTACCTCTTTTCTACTTCACCTAGAAGCTTTTCTTCATCCCCCATTTCCGACGGAGAAGATGGCCCTGTGTCCTAGGCAGGGTGCCCTCCACGCAGGTCAGGGCTGGGGTCTGGGCAGCAGTGCTGTGGGGTGCTCTGCTCCTCCTGGGTTCCCTCCCAGCCTCATCATCCCAACACTGCTGTCACATTTATCATTGGGCAATGCACGCAAACAGAAAATACAATAGACTAACTCATTTATTTCCACTTGTTATTGATGACCTTTCACGACTTTCATAACTCCGCCTCGCTCTGCCACTCATGAGTTATGAGGTCATCCGTAACTCAGGGAAATAAATGAAGTTTCCCATCAGCCTATTGTATATCCCCATTTATTACCTTTTTATTACCAACCTTTAAAGTTTTATCCCCAAGTATCTTGTTTTACAGTGGCATAACATTCAGATGCAGGGATGTATATGAATCAGGCCAAAACGGCTCAGTTCAGTTGGGTTTCAGTTGGGAGGAAGAGCTATGCTGACCCACAGATACAAGTGCCATTTTTTCCAATCCATCAGACCATGTCTGAGCCTCTGCAACTAAATTAATGCCAGTGCTCAGGATCTTGTGTTTGTACTAAATGAGGCACAATGTTGTTTTCTGTCTAATGCACGTTAAGAACATTTGTGGAACAAGGTTTGCCATAGAAATGACACGACATATCATACCAATCATTGGTTCAAAGGTTTAGAGAAGATGTTTGAAGGCTAGTTGCTAGAGGATATGATGGCTGTACAGCATTGCATACAACAAGTTGAATAATGATCCTTTAAAAAGCTTCAGCTGCAGCATTTCTGAGCAAGTGCAGTGCTTCTTAACAGAATCACTTTTGTCTTTGACCTGTCAGTAAAACGCCAGAAGAATTAAATCAGATGGTACAGTAATCCTCAAGGTAATACTTAAATTCTTTGGTTGTATTTATCACAGGAGTTCCTGTGCTCCAGATGCTTTAACGACCGGTTTTGCAGGACACGGCAGTCGGCATGTAAACCTTCATGGCTGCGTTGCTTCCCACGGCGAGGCTGCAGCCCCCTTGGGGTCCTGGGCTTCACAAACCATGAAACGAGCCATGGCCAGTGCTGGCCTGGGGACAGCCCTCCATGGCAGGGGAGAAACTTGAAGCTACATGCTCCATGCTGGAGTTGGGGCAAGTGTGGTCCCTTCTCTGTGCAGCAGAAAACCACAAAGGTCAAGGGGCTTCCCGAAGTCTAGGAGCAGCATAAGCCATGCAGAAGGTTAGGGCTGTCTTCCAGAAGTTTTGCATGACACAAGAAACTGCAGCTGCAGAAATCAGCTGCTGATCAGGGTAGACAAACGTGAAATAATTAGCCCATGGGCAGAGAACCTATTGAGGGAGCACCTGCAAACCGCCGCAGTCATGTGCAACATTCAATGGCATGTGGGCATTAATTTATTCATTTATTTTGAACAGAAACCTTTGAGACGACCACTTAGTGCACACTAAGATAATCAAAGCTATTATGCCATGAGAAAACAAACAAAACATCATGACTTCTCTTCTCACTTACTATACACAGGGGGCCACGGCAAGGAGTGAAGTGTCACTACCCTGTGAAATGGATACTGCAGCCCCAGAACCAGCCCAAGACCAGAAAGGTTGAGGGTAGTGCATAAATAAAGTCTTCACTACTTTAGGAGGAAAATACTGAGATTACCCACTGAAGCTTTCAAAATGTAAAAGGATTCGAGACCTGATAATATTGATATATTGCCACACTTGCAAGGAGTAAAAGAGGGCTATAATAAGGAAATATGGGCAGACTGGAGAACTCAGAGCAGTTTCATAAAATAAACCAAACAGATCTTCAAAAAAAATTTTTTTTTAGGCAATTAACTGAAGTCAAGAATATGGAGGGAGCACTGGCTTGTTTCCAAAGGGAAGGCAAGAAAATAAATTGAAAGGACAAGAAAATTGTCTCTGAATCAGGACCAAACTCCATAGCTCAAGGGACCTTTTCTACTGACTTTGTAGAAAGTAATTTGCTCTAAAAATACAAAGGTAAATGTCCTTCCCTGGACCCAAAAGAAGGTTCCCCCTACCTGGATAGCAGGGAGCTCCACAACCCCAGTTGATGCTTACGGGTTCATCCCCCACAGCTCAGGGGAGGGGGGAAGAGGGGGCAGGGGACTTGTGCCAACCTTGAACCGTGGCTGGAAGCAGATCCCAGAAAAAGAACAGCAGAGTCATGGTTCCCTTCTTGAAAGGATGCCCAAACCCATGTCAATCTGTCCTGGAGAAGGAATACCATACGCTTCGATACCCACTGCTCTTGGGAACAGAAATAAGGAATACGACCCTCTGCTCGTCACAGAACAGTTTCCCATTGCAGATCACACTTGTTTTATTTGTAATAGGAAAAACCTTTACTTAAGTATCCTTTCTTTCCAGAACTCTTCCTTGTTCTGTGAACGAGCGCCTTCCCAAGTAACCTTTCCCTGCAAGTCCTGATAAGAGGGGTCTGGAGGAGCTGAGCAGTGGAGTATACAGCCTGCAGAAGACTTTATTGGCAGTAGGGTAGAAGCCTTTGACAATCCTTTACAGGTGAATGGGGAAAACTCAATAATGTTCACTATCATTATTGAGTGTAGTTATTAGCTTTGAACGTTTTCTAAAATAAGCCTGTCATTAAGACAAACGTCTTGTTAATGGTAGGAATTTCCCAACTGAAGCATTAAAAATCCTGCAGTGCCTGCATCGTTAGCTGCCTCGGAAAGCTCCTCTGCTCTCCCCAGCTCCATGTTACAATGGTCAGTGCCACCGTCCGCCCCACTTCCACCCTGGAGCCTTTCCCATCGTGATTCCTACTCTTTGCAAAACCTCTCATGGCTCTGTTGTGCTGGTCCTTTCTGTCTGCACTGCAGACAAAGAGGACATCTGCACTAACTTGGAGTGGAGGACAAGAACATTAGAGAACTAGAAGAACAGCCACCGTGTCGTGACCTACAGCGTGTTCAGCTGCCTGACGTATGGGATGAGAATTATATGACCCCCACAACTGCAGCTCTAGGTAAGGAAAAGTCAACCAGAAAAAATTGGGCAAACCAATGCCCTCCTGAAAATACAGCCCAATTATCTGCCAGATCTTGTCCAAGTCTACCCCCATCTTCTGGGATAGCTGTCCCTCAGGCCCTCCCCCAGCACCCTGCTTCTCAGCTCTCTCCTCTTCTCCAGCCTGCTCCCCATCCTGCCATAACAATATCCTGAAAACTCTCTATTCCCACACCACAGCTCACTATGCCTACATATCTTATTATTTACAACACACCAAAATGACGCTATCCAAACCAACAGAGCAGATGACTCCCGACAGATGCAGTCTACAAGTTAGGACTTTGAAACTGGAGATCCTCTCCATAATTAACACAGAGAAAGTCTAAGGTACCGGTCTCTGAGGAGTGAAGGGAGTGATCAAGGTATCAATTTAAGCCCCTCAGTTAGATGCCTTGGATTAGGTGGGATGAAGAACAGGTGCCTCGGGACATATTTGCATCACCTTTCTGTAAATAAAAGCCATGTTTTCCATTACAAAATGCAATAAAAGAAAATAAATATTTTATAAGCCTGAGGGAACCTGACATTGTTTTCTCTCCCTGCTTGGGTGAAGCCAGTATTGTGCTCCCTATTTCGGTACAACAGAAGTTAATATTTTCAGTATTCATATATGCTGTCCTTAGGAGCCAGATTCATACCAAGTGGTTACCAGCAGGTATTGTGGGAAGGGTCAGCGTCAGGGATAGACTACAATGACTTATTTAAATAGTTAATATTTTATGTTTATGAGTCCTGACTCCCGTCTTTCAAAGCCTGATTTTTAACCTTAACCTGACAATCAAAATTTTAATCGTGACAGAGGTATCACTGAGACTCTGCTCTGATAATAGCATCCGGAGCCCGCAAAAATCACCTTGCACTTGAAATGACCTTGGCAAAGTGACTTCTACTGAAATAACTGAGCTTCCCAGGTTCTTCTCAAAATAACAGAAATACATCTTCCGTAATGTAATTTAAGAACTAGCTACCAGGCTGAGGGCAGTTTTGATTTTATTGATATTAGTTTAGTGAACACTGTATATTGTAAAACTGATAGAGTGGGAAAATGACTTCACTAGATATCAAATTTGATGGAGCTGGGAGCTGACTGCAAACGTCAGTATGGGAACTATCACCTAAGGAGGTGCTCAGTATTTCATTGTGGATTTTTTAATGTTTCATATTCAGAATAACCTAAAACAGTGGCCCTGAAAACAATAAAATATGCTTGTATAATACTGCCATTTATGTGCAGTTACACTTCATTATCCCTGTAATCTAACACAGTGGCTCAAAAAGGAGAACATGAACATTTTCTGAGTGATTTAGCAGGATGCTTTAATGATGTATTGAAAATGAACATTGACCCTATGTAATAGGTGCTAAACTGACACTCCTAAAGCACGCCATCCGTTTCACTCAGACTGACTATCCTTCTTAAATCATCGGTGTGTCACTTTTATGATGCAGACCCATCTATTGAGACTACAGGACTGTGAAATGTCATAAAAAAAGGCAATAAGAAAAAAAATAAAATTAAGTTGCAGGTGGCAAGTATTAGCATTTCAAAAATGTTCTGTTGCATTACACTATTATTCTACCTCTGCCAAGGGGCAACAAGATTCAATTCTCACCTTAAAGAGCCTGTGCTGTTGAACGCATTAGCTCAGGGCGCCAGGAACTCTTCTGCCAGCTGAAGGGCATTTTACAATAAAGGTAAAATATATTTAGGGCTAAATTTGATAGGCCACAAGGGTCAGCCTCCCCCTCAGATGACAAAGCCACGATTCCTTCTTTTCTGCCCTGTTGTGTTCCTTAGCTCCCAGGCTTTTCACAAATTAAAGCGCTGAAACTTTCTGCCCACTAGAAAAGCTGAAATAAAAGGCAGGGTGACAAGGGAGTTAATTGTAACCCTAAAAGGTCAGGCTCTCGAGCTGGCAGGGCTCGTCCCAGTGTTTATGCGATGCAGATGGAGGACATTTTGTTATGGAAAACAGTATAAAAGTGGTCCCCTTCAGCTTATTTCTAACACTCGAGTTTTAAGCTGAAGAGAGATTATAAACTGAGTTAAATCCCCTGAAATCACCACCAGGCAGAGAAACATCCCATCCAGGATGTCAGGGATTTTTAGTACTGTTTAAGGGTATATGTGAGGCCCTGAGGGGAGCTGTAATTAAAAAGTGTAATTATTCATAATGATTTCCTAGAGAGGAGCAGGCTGGCACTGCAATGGTAGGATGCCATCACCATCCCTGTTCGTGGCGACGGAAGGATTCCTTCTGGCTCTCGCTGAAACCTGCCACCACCAGCAGACTTCTATGCTTGGAGACCATAGCCACTGACTCAAAATATGTAGTGAAATAACTCAGTAAATGTGACTATTTCCATCCAGCAGTACCTAGAAAATTCCTTGTACTGTAATAACCGAGCACCTCAAGAACGGTAGCATCTATTTATTATACCCTGGGAAGAAGGAGAAAGGGGATCTCAGCAGCACGCCTGACCTTGAGTTTGCAGAGGCACAGGAATTCCCACACAGTCCACCAAAGCATGACTCAACTCCAGCATCCTTGTCTTAGCAAGTGCTGTGACCCAAACATTTTCAAAGATCCCCAATAGATCAGCTCCTAGAGAAAATAAAAACGAAATCTTTTGAACCCTTTCCATGTGGTGTAGAAATAATCTTCATCATTCCAAATCTGTGGTTTTAAACCCCAGCACCTCTGCACAACCAAAGGTTGCAAGCATTGTATTTCTCCAAATCTAGATGATTGTCTTCCACATTGATGGAAGTTGTACCACGCTAATGAGTCACAAATGATCATACTTGGCGTCTGCTGCTCTACCAGGTGGAAACTTACTATCAACATAATTCTGGGTGGAAAATAAAAAGAAAAACAAAAAAATTTGGAGGGGAAGAACAAAACATCACTGTTTAGTGACTGTTATAAAATTTGGTGATGCAAAGCTTCCCAGAAGTCTGTACAATTGTAGGAATTACGGGATAACACCCCCACTAGGTTCTCTCTACTGACCATCTTGTCCTACACACATAAAGCAACATTGTCAAAGACTCCTAATTTTCTCAAATTTTGGTTAATTTTTTATATGTATGGCAAATTCAGAAAAATGTTCTGAGACTGAGTGCAGCCCAACTGCCAGGTTTAAATCCAATACTGCAACATATCCAGTATTAAAGCTTCACACTGTAGTGGTAATAATAAGATTTTTTTCTGTAGCATGGACTAAACACTGGACATTTCTCTAATCTTGTTACTGAAAGCTGCTGAGCAATTCTTACCACAGTTTCCAGAAAGCAAATAAAAAAGACAAATTCATTTTCAGCAGGTTCCTGGCATGGAACACTTCAGATCGCACTGATTCGGTTTGGCAAAGGCATAAGAACTGGAAATAAAATCTCTCTATGGGAAGCGCCGAGCGGAGGCTGCTCCCAGCCAGGCAGCCCCATGCCACCACGCTGCACGGGGCACGCAGACACCCAGAGCCCCACAGAGGGTGGGCAGGAGCGGAAAGCTCCATCTTTTCCCCTAAACTCTCATCTTGCCTTGTTTGCTCTTTCTCGGCTCCTTCTGAAACCACGTTATTATTTCAAAAGCTTGGCCCTATAACCCACCTCCTACGAAGTCCTCTCCTCCCATCTCCAGCGCTGCATCCCTTCTCCTCCCCATGACCAATCCTCTCTCCCTTCCACCAAACCCATCACCAAGGGAGCAGCTGGACCACCGACCCACCGCTCCCCCCAGGGCACAAACAGCCTCTGCTGCCCCTCCAGCTCCAACACCAGCGGCCTACTTCAGCAATTAAAACCGAAGGTTCACAGTCCGCTGATGACCCGGGGTTTGGGTTTGTCACCACGGCCTGTAAACTGATTTATTTTAATTCTTCCTAACTGTAAATCTGGCATATGATGATTTTCAAGTTCTTGAACTGGCAGCAGTCTTTCAGATGTCCACTGTACATGAAAGTGTGAACTCCTGTACGTATCGATGCACACACATACACCCCTAAAGCACACCTCACTATACGCCCTTACTCCCAACCCCATCCAGTTCCAACATGGAAACGCACAAGAAACACTATGTCTTTGACAAGCCTGATATTTGTGCAGTAAGTGAATTGGGAGTGATTCACCTCTACGGTAAGGAATTTGCAAAACATATTCTGTTTACTATATCAAACAGTTTAAATTATGACTGCGTTTTATCTTTCCGTTCACAGAAGGCTGGCTTTTTCTTTATAGGCGTTCATCTAATGGGATTCTGGCTGTGCTATTTTCCCCTGTGACTGGTAGCGGGAGTCTTCAAGTCAGCAGTTTCGCTCCTGGAATAGGTTTTATTTCAATGGGTTCTGGAGTACAAGTTACTCGGTAATAAATAAGCGCTAACCAAGCCGGGACGATTAAAGATCAATTAAGGCATCATAAATTTTATAATAGATTGTGGCAACAGAAGGTTGTGGTGCTTCTCGGCCCTAGGACTCAACCTGGAATGGTTCCATTTTCCATCCGATGGAAAAGCTGAACGATGGACAGTTTTCCTGGTTTTCCTGGATTACTCAATGGAGGATGGTCTGTTTGGATACAGAGGGGAAGGAAAAAGGAAAGAAGGAAGGTGGAGGGTGGGAAGAGGCTGGGCTTCTCTATGCCATACTCCCAGTAGAGCACTGTATATTGTCCTTGGTTTTCCTAAGGGATGCAGTTAACAAAGTTGTGGCCTTTATTCCTATTGAAGCCAGGCAAGTAAGTCCATTTCAGGACTTCTATACAAAATTATGTATTTTATATGCATTTGATTTCGCAGGCTGTTGCATTTCTGCTAACAAGAAGCAAGCCAACAACTAACACAAAGCAGATTCTGTGGGCCAGTGCGACATTTTTCCTACCTGCAGCTTTCCCAGCAAATGCTTCACCTGCCAGTAATTACTGTGATGGGTGACAGAATTGTATGAGGCATACAGAAGCGTAGGACGGGTCTGTTTAAGTGATTCATCAAATCTCTAGGGCAAACAAAAGTCATTTACATCACACTGGAGTCAACCTGCTCCCTAACTGTGCATCCCATGCTGTCTTCGTGGTATTTAGGCAAGTCACCCAGGGAGAGTCATCAATCCTAAATGCATATAAGCAAGTTTAACTAATTCACCAACACCAACAGAAACCCTCTCACTTGCTCCAGAGGATTTTGGCTCTGAAGCCGAGTACCCAGTCCTCTCTCGCAGGGAATGGGGGAGGAACTGAGGTTTTTCCACATGATCATTACCTAAGTATTCCACTAGATGTATGCAAAATATATTATAGCTTATGCTTGCACTTAAGGTAGCCTCCAGTACTGCTGTTGTTGGGAAGAAACATTTAAAACTGACAACAAATAGGCTTCAAGCACACATCAGAGAGGAACTTTATGACACCACAGAGCCAAACACCACCAAATTACCTGCCTATTTTTGAGAATCAACAAGACATATATATATCGTGTGCCTTTTACCCAGCACCGGATCTTAGCATTCAGTTGGCTCAGGTTTCAAATATATATTAATCATCCTAATATTCTTATTATTGTAATATATTACTGGGATATTAGATTGCAATTCAATTAAAAATGTCATCTGCAGATAATTTATTCCATGCTCATTATTAATGGAATACTGTAGCCTTGCTGGCATTTTCATATAGCAATGTAACTCACTGTACTACTTCAGAAAAAGACAAATTATATTTCATCCCTTAACAGGCATTGAAAGAACTGGGCATATCTTGGTTTGCATTTTCTCCACCCTCTGCCAGGGGTACATTTACACAGAGTTTTGTCTGCTCCTGTGAAACCACTATGTCCTATCGGCATTGCTGCACTGGGTGATGTACCCAGCACCAGGGTGGAAGCAGAGTGGTTTGCCGTTGGGCCCTCCTCAGTCGACTTGCATCCGTAACGACCCCAGGGAACAGTAGCATGTGTAGGCTATAATAAGAATATTAGGATGATTAAAAGGTATTTAAATATTAAATGCTTAAAAGCAGTGCTGGATAAAAGGCCTTCAGCAAGTTATTTCAATATTTTCAAAAGTCTTCTGGGTATAGAGTGGGCTAAGGGACAAAGTCTAAATTGAAGATAGGTGCCTGCTAGGAAAAGTCTGCTGATAGTGGTCCAGCAACGATAAGCTACACCAGCAAATCTGCCTTGTCCGCATGCCATTTATAGGGGCATAAAATGAGCTTTGCTGCTACAGCTTATACCGGCCCTCAATGAAATACCTATCCTGGCAAAACACTAATGTGCTGAGTCCAAAGCATCGATGCCGGGGTTATTTCAGGTATAAAGATATTACAGAAAACCTCCCACCCCCGATGGCATTATTCCACTAACAACCTTCTCCAGAGCTGCCCTGGTCTCAGCAGCGATCGCATTCTGCTCTGCAAAGCTGCAAAGCAACGTTCAGCACAGGTCCGTCTCGTAGGGGAATGTTTGAACGCAGCAGAGGAGATGGCGCAAAGCAGCGGGGAGGCGATGGCCGGTGCTTCCCAGGCTCTGCTCCCTTCTCCTCCCCACCGCTGCAACCGGCTCAGTGCGGCAGCTCACTGGGGCTGGCCATGCTCTCCATATGGCCGTGTCTATACGGTCACATGCATCCCATAGAGCTCATCTCCTGGCAGGACCTACCAGCTCAGGCTGGGCTTGCCCTGCTGCAGCTCCCGATAGCCTGGAGCCAGATCTGAGCAAGCCAAAGTGCCCCTCAGCATGGCAGGCGGCTCTCAGAGGGGAGATTAAAGAGGCTCATTCTCCTCGTCACATGTCGGGACAACACCAAGCAGCAGCTTAGTGTGAGAGAGGTCCCACGTCTTCCTCATCCCCCAGCACTCCCAGGGTGGGACACCTGTCGAGGCGATCCCCTGCCTCTCCTAAAACGGTGAGCGGTATCAAAATGAAGAGCAAGCATGGCTCACTTCCCACCTCACTGATCGTTTCAGTGCAGCTCACGTTCAATTTGTTAAAGCACAGTCTTGGGTATTTTTTTGCTTGCGGTTATGTAGACTGAAATAAATCAACAAACAAATCAAATCCTGTTCCATAAATCTCTGGAAATATTTAAAACTGTACTGGCTCCTGTGCCTCCTTCCCACCTGAGCATCACTCAAGCCTGCTCTGCTCCCTCCCTCTGGATCCAGATGGACACAGAGGTGCCATTTCAGGAGCTTGGGTTTTGATCCCAGGTAAATGCTCAGCTGGGTGCTGAATACAGAAGGATTTAAGACATGCATTTTAACGCCTTTCCAAATTGAAGCCAAAAGCTTTTTCCCTCTGCAGTCTCCAGAATAACTTTATTTTAAGCAGTTATTCAAACTCCCGCTTTGACCTTATGCAAGGTTTTCCAGCAGCATTGCTGCTTTTTTCTAAAGAGAAAGCTTCATGCTTCCCTCTACGCAGGGACATCACTGCTGTCACGGCTTCGCCCAACGAAACGAAAGGGTCTGGTGGTGAACCACAGACCACCACGGAAAGCCTCTCTCTGCATGCACGAAGCCAGGGAAGCAGAGGGCACGTCTGCAGTGCAGGACACCAGGAGACGCTCCCGTGGCGAGATGCTGCACTGAGCCACAGGCCATGCTCGCAGCGAGGCACCTGCCCTTATTAGTATTCTCGCTCACTGCAACAAAAAATAATCAGAAATAGTTCCTGTGCCTAAATAACTGTACATAAATTACAGGTAGAACGAAGCAAAGTGCTGTTTTGAATTCTACTTAGCAAGTCAATGGCATTACACTGTGTCACTCGATGCTGGCTGGCCCTCCACGGACGTGCGGAGCTTAGGGGGGGGGAGCAATGTCTTTTCTCCCAGGAGGATTTTGAGAACGCCAAGTTGCAATCACCCCAAATTTCCATTTATTCACCAGCAACACAGGCTGCGTCCTCGTTCTCAGGACAATCATCTTGTGCAACCACCACCTCATGCAACTCGCCGGCATCAAACCCTCTGGGAGAGCAGAGAGGACCGTCCCGTGGCCCGAGCGGGGACCAAATCTCACACGGGCTTTGGAGGGTGCGGATACTTGCACAGCTTGAGCAACAAGATGCACACACTTACTTGTTTTTAACTGATGAAGCACACTTCACAGGAATTTGCATCAGAAATTTAAAAAAATGCATTTTAATGAGTTTCTGTTAGCTGGCATCTTGCAGGTGTCAGGAGAGAGCCACATGGATTGAGCAGAAAAACATAATTTCTGCTGGTTGGGTTTAGAGGCAAGGTTACCCAGCCCCCCCGACGGCTGTGGTGACTGAGGGCTGATAGATTTCTCTGCTCTTTCCTAATTAGAGGCACATAATCACTATGACAGTGACAAATGATATTGCACACAGTAAATTTAATATTACAAATATTATAGTGTGGTTTTTACTGCTGTGTCAAAGCCCTTTGAAGCAAATTCAACACTTAGATTATGAAGGAAGGTTTTAAAGATTTTCCTTGTAAAAACCTACACAAAACCCAGACAAGGTTACTTCAAGGCTCAGAGATCTAATTAGCAGACTGCTGCTTAAGCAGAGCATGCCTCTAACTTTCTGGTTATGGGTCTTGCATAGTGTTTAATTTCCAGCAATATATGTTTACATATGAATTGTTTTAGCAGCAATTCAGCATTAATGCCTTGCTGGATATTACAGCTTTATTTCCATTTAGTTCGCCTGAGTACAGAGAAACCCCAAATCCAAGAACGAATATTGCACATTCCTTGGTAGGTAAATTACAGATTTTTGACTTTTTTTTTTTCCCCCCTTAATTGCATAGTCTTGAATAAATTGGTTTTATAACAACAGGGGATCCAAGATCCCATAGCATAGAGAGCATAGAGAGTAGTACTGATGCTGCTGGTACGCTGCACTGGTGTTTCGTATCCCATGGGAAGGATGTGGATGTTTCCTATAGACAGATCTAACCCACAACAGGGAAAGATAAACCCTCTCCAGCTCCTTGGACACAAAAAAGCCAGACGTAGGCTTGCACAGCGCAAGAAAGACTGGGAAAAGTGCACACCGGGGCAAAACGGAGCAAACCTCCAAATTAACAGAGGAAACTACCACCCAGGGGCAGGGCCGTGTGGGTGGGAAAGGTAAGCGCAGGCCACGGTCAGGTAAGGAAAACATCTCCAAACCTTCTCCAGCATATGGAAAACAGGACAAAGCATGGTGTTACTTTTACAGCAGTATAACAAGACCCAAAATTATACGGCAGGAATCAGTAGTATTTTGTTAACTACGTAGTGTTACCACTCCAAAATTATTAAACTTGAGGTTTACCTTTAAATTTGGGCAAGGTCATTCTTGCAAGAGTACACCACCTCTCATCGCTTGACGTTCCCAGGTCAGACACTCAGACTTAAAAGTCCTAAATATCCACTTTTCTATCAAAATCATTGAATCATACCTGAGCACTGATTAAGGGACCAGTTTGCCTCTTTCTCTACAATACAGAGAGGAACGTTTGCTCAGAATCTCTTTTGACTCTGCAGATGCTAAATGCAATTTTGATTTCCCAGAGCCTGAGCAGCTCATTTCCTCTGTCCAGGACTTCCACCTGGGTTAGCAGCAGATCCCTGAAAACGTCTAATGAAGGATCAATAGAAAAACCACATCAAATCTTAATGCTAATTTCCTTTCTCACTGTAGTTACGTTATTAGTGTCACACTCCTCGGAAAGGACCATACACACTACTTGAATGGACAAGTAATAAGGTAATGAAATTAAATTAACAGCTCCACATGTGGCTCTATTAGATTAGAACAGTCTAATTTTAAATTATGATAATTTAATCTAGACATCAACCAAGCAAGTAAGCTTCACATTTTATAGGTATCACTTCATCTTAAATTACTGCAAGGTAACATGCGTAAAAGTTACGCAGATGCTCCATGTAACAGGACATTTGGATAAAAACCTATTGTAGCAACCGTATGCACTAGAAGTCGGCCCAACTGGGAAAATAAATCAACGGGTTGATTCTGCACTAGGTCAAATCAATACCAGGTGCATCTTCCTCTACGGTTTTGTATTTTTAATTGTGGTATATCATCAATCCCTCTCACTGAACCGCCCCCTTTTATGACAGCAATGGAGGCAACCTTCATAGTGCATTCATTTTAAAGGCCTATCTGCTTATTTTCTTAGGAAAACTGAAAGTTTCCTGGCCAGTCCAGCACTCCATGTGAAATCTGCAGCACAGCGTGAACTGAGCAATGCAATCAGCAACAGCAAAAGCAACCTCAACTCGTCAAAGAACACACACGATTATTAGAATTATGGTTTGCATTTAAAGATCTAACAAATTTCCCAGTTAAGTTATGCACATATAAAACATACCAAAAAGTACTGTTACACTTTTGGAATGGAAGATAGCAGTGCAAACAAACCTACTCATCTTTTACTCAGGAATACATTTGCAGAGTAATTACATGGCAGGAAAGCTAATGTAATTAAAAATAATGCAATATAAATTGTTGTGGAAATTTAATATTCTATGCATGCCTTCTTTCTTACTCCACTGGAAGTGGTTTTTTTTAATTCAGATCCAGGTGGCAAGAGGCTTGCAAATAAGCCAAAATGCCTGGCACTGGTATTTCATTAAATAGCATGATACTGAAACACTACTTTGAGACTACTAATAGTGTTGAAACAATCATATTAATGTTGGTATTCCATTAAAATTTTCTAGAACGCATTAACAATGTCAAGGTTGTCTGTGGTTTTATCTTAGCTTTTTTTTTGCTAACTACAGCTCTGCCATGAGGTAGGTAATACAGGCGCGACTCCATCAGTGCCCAGCACAGAAAGATGCTGCAGAGTTCATTAAGGATTGAATTTTCCTTACACTGCAAAAGAAGCAGGATGGCACAGGACCATCCTCAGACCGGTCTGGACTATCTCAGTTCAGAGTGCAATTTTTTATCCCATTGCCTATACTGGCAAAAGGTCTCAAGTTTATACCATCTCTACTGGTATAACGATGACTCATGCTGTTCCAACTTTTTCTTAAAATTTGCTAACTCACATCAATACCATTCTTCTAAGCCAGTGTAACTACAACCTTTACTTCAAATATGCCCGTATCCATAAAGCAGCAAAACCTTCTAGCAAAGCAAATGAGGTATAAATTATACCAGTTCTGTCTGTAGGAAAAATTCAGAACCATATTCTTTATTCAATTTGAGGTCAGAAGAGTAAGACAGAAATCCTTTGTGCACATTCCCCTTCGCTGACCTGTCGGAGGAGAATGATTTTTCCCTCGTGGAGAAGTGCTGCCCTGGAGCACCCAGATGAGAAGAGGAGAGCACTCGCCTTCGCTACCCACACCGCGGCTTTGGCTCAGGCAGCTTTTCCCCTTCCTTGCAAAAGCAGCCTTGCAGTAGTGGCTCCTCCATGCCTTGGTACAGTGAAGAAATGTTGGAAAGGTCGACTTGTCTGTCTCTGTAATAATTCTGCTATGTCCTTCAGATGTGTACGTCCCTCCCAGCCTGATCCCCTCTGTGTCTGCCCAGCCCCGGGGAGCTCCACAGGAGCACGGCAGGTTGACCTTGCTCCCCGGGAAGGGAGTCCCTAGGTTGGTTTTTCTTTTGATTTTTCAAAGAAGTTCCATGGATGTGGTCAACTTCTGGTGAAATGATGGCACTGACATCCGCTGTGGTCTCCATCAAAAATAAAGGCTTTTAAAATCAGTATTTTCAAAATTATTGTAGCAATTGTTCAGACATTTTTTTCCCATTTTTCATAATGCAGGTCTCTTTGGCTTTCTTTTGTTGTTTTTTGTTCTTTTTTTTTAAAAAAAATTTAAGCATAAAATAGTTTAACATTGGTCTTATTGCATGTGTTCGTGTGCGAGTATATAATATAGTAAATTAATTGACTTGTGAATGAGATTCCAGTTTGAAGTGCAACTACTGCATTTCAAGACTTTCTTTTCTATTTAATCATATTTCCTAAAACCTCGTTATGTTGGAGATATTTCCAATGTCTACTATTCCACCTCATGAAAATGCAGGGAAGCTTTCCCGATTAACGACAAACACATCTCCTGTTCTATTACACTACCACTAAAGACTTCACGTTCACGCCCTAAATACCTCTGGCACTTGGAAGCGGTACTAGTGAAATATTCGGGAAAGCTTTCCAGTGAAACCACAGGGTTTCCAGTGATTTTCTCCTGGTAGTTTTCTCAGAGATGCTCACCTTGCACACCAGGTAAAAGCACGACACGACAGCACAGGCTGTGAACTACAGGCATGATTTTCATCCCAAAGACATCAAGGCACGATGACATAAATAGCAAGAGAAAAAATAGTGTCATGAGGTAATCTGAAACAGTTAAATTACTACAAGCCAGAATTTACCCAGCGACCCAAGGGAGGGGGTTAGAAGAGATTTTATTAACTTTACAGAGGGACCTCGACCTGCCGGAGAAACGGGCCAACAGGAACTCCATGAAGTCGAGCAAAGAGAAACGCTAAAGATGGGGAAAAGGGTGCATATTCCTGCAGGACAGAAAGGTCTGACCTCCTCCATCCACGGACTGTGCGCTCTTTTGATCGCTTCAAGAACATACAGCTTAAGTATGGACTCATGGCAGCTGCTGACCAGCTCCGAGACTTTGTGTTCCTGTTCCCGCAGGCAGTTCTGCCCATGTACGACCTGTTGCTTCATCAAAAGAGAGCGATACTTTTGTCCAAGCTTCTAGCGAGCTGATCTGGTTCTAAAAAAAAAGAGGACGTATATCTGAATGTCTCTGCATGCATTTCAGAGATGCATTAAATTTCCCATCAGTGACTCCATCCATCTCTCACTTGCCATGGAGCTGTGTGGATTGTTTACAGATAAACGAGAATGAAATGTAAACTCCTTTCAGATGAGTAAGATATACAGGCCGTGTCACTGGGGCTCTGCAACTCGCATCTATATAAAACAATAGCCTATGTAGGCATGGAAGAGCAGCTACTTCTGTTTTGCGGTGACACTCGTCCCTGTCTGATACAGAAGTATCATTGCTGCAAGCCCCAGTTGGAATTGTTCATAAAGTGCAGGATTTTATTTCAAGTGCCCCAGTCTAATTTCAGAGATGTACACATGAGTATACGAATTTCTGCAGAAACGCAGCGTTAGTCTGATGATGGTGTATTTTATTAAAGAGAGGCTCTAAAATAGCAATTTCATTATTTCCATTTCTGCAGGAATGGTAAGAAATTTTATCCACATGGCTTGAATCACTCAGTTGATCTGGAGCTTTTTGCCGACTGAAGAATCGGGTAAGAAAATGAAAATGTGCACCCTCACCTGCTGGGCATTGTGCCTCATACGCTCCCCACCTACCACCAGCCATATGGACCGGGACGTGGGCAGCTACGGACACTGCTGGTCTTGGGGAGGTAGCACTCAAAAGTCCTATGGGAGAACATCCAAGGTCAAGGAGGTCCCCATCAGAAATCAGGATGCTGGGAGGGTGTCCAAAGAGGAGGAGATGCCAGGATAGCCAGAGGATATTTCATGGTTGGGCTAAAGAGGATACTCTGAATTCATATAAAATCCACCAGGGATGAAGACAAGACTGCTCCTACGTTCCCACAATATTTCGTTTATTTTATTGCATGCCAACTTTCCTATATGGTGGTTGCCACAGAAGCAACCACTGGTAGATGGACTCTTCTTCCTTGGATAGGGAAAGTTGGGGATGTCAAAAAATTTTTCCTCCTACACTTTTCCAGTAAAATTACTCAGTTCAGCAAAATAGGTATGAGTGACACAAAGTGGAGCTTTCATGGCACATTTTCTCTGGTCATGGGGAAAAAATAATAAAATCTAATGATGAGGTACTGCTTTACAGGACCACCCAATTCCTCCAAGCTCTCTCCTCTTCCATCCAAAGCTTTTGCCACTGCTGACTCTCCATTCAGGCAACAGGATTTTTAGGCTTTCCAGTAAAGGTCAATGCTCCTGAGCACAACTTAAATAATCAGCAGCTGAGTTCTTCTCAGAACTTCACAAGACAGGCAGGCAGGGTGCTAAATAACCAAACTGCCATCTTTCCACTCTTACTGTTGCAAATTGAGAGCTTTCCAAGACAGCCCCATTATTAATGCTATAAATCTATTACACATTTTATTCAAACATGCAGACAGGGATCCACGACCCTTCTGACAGGTAATTTACTTTAAGGAACTTACTGGAGAAACCTTGTAAATCAGTTTGCCATTTTTTATAAGGTAAAACTCCCAGCTTGAGATGAAATAACTTAAATTATCTCTCTTTCTATGTATCTTAGATTGGGGAAGAACCATGGGTTTAAGAATTGTGTTAAGATTTTATTAGGGCCTGAAACACTGGGTTAGCTAGATGCTGGGTCTTACTTGACTGCTTCCTACGCTTTGTGAAAAAGATATCCAAAATAATTTATCATTTGTAATGTTTGCACCAAGCATTTGTTCTCATTGATCCCTTTCATGCACAAATGAAAAATAAAGATGTGAACGCATTTTTCTGACATGCACATTTTTTTTTTTCTGATCACTGAACAAAGAACTCTAATTCCTCTTTTCAGTCTGCAGAATAAACCCCCTGAACACTCGGATTTCATGTTCAAAGACGGCACGGCTCTTTATCGTGGGCTGGGACATCATCGCTGCCAGTCCCCGGGTTTGTACTCCCAGGGCCTACCCTTCATTTGCAAATTTAATTAGTGAACAGCATTCACTCACCTACACCTTTGGGTCTGTCTCCAGGTGTAACACAGCAGAAGATCCACGTATTAAGGTGCTAAATGGGATTTTATGAACTTGCCACTGTTCATCCACAGCTAAAAAATGGGCAGGATTTTGTGGCTTCACTTGATGCAGAATTGTAAATCAGGATAGTCTAAATCTTTCTTTTGTTCTAGATTTGATTATTTATTCTCATTTGGTTATTTTTTATCATTTATTCTTCATTTTTTTAATATCGTTTGGATTTTTAAAGATTTGGACAAACACCTTCCATGAATTTCAGGGATGCCCAAGCTCCTTCTGAAAAGTCACTGAAAATCTGCTCTCGTGCTTCTAAACTCCCACCACGTATTTATGTCCTTTTTGGATGTTTAAATGCACTTGACAATGTGGCCCGTATCATCTGGTATTCTCCTCCAAAACTCCCTGGAGCAAAGAGTGAGGACCAGTAAGACTTTTTTTTTTTTTTCCCCCAAAACTATACACGCAATTAATTCAGTAATTACACTACGCTAAGGCACAGCTTGGCAGGCAGAGCCAGGCACGTTATAAGAAAAGACAGACATAAACCCATGATCTTGAGAAGGACACACAGAGAAAAGAGACCTCAAATCTAAACCCAGACATCCTGGAAAGTAAGGGTAGAGGACAAAGTAGGTCAGAACACCACAACAGGTATTTTTGTACTGAGCACAAATCCACCCAGTATGCAATACCTCTCAGTAGCCCTCCGTAATCCTTTTTCTTTAACTGAATTGCATGGCATGAGCAGCAGCGCTATGTCTAATTTAAGTAGAAAAGTAACAATGTAAGCTAATTAGCGAAAAGCTTGTTTTTAATGTCACAGGTTTAACATGTGTATTACAGTCTAAACTGCAGGAGTCTATAAACTGCCTCGGGCTTTGTCGAACTCCATATGCTCCATCAGTAATTATTTCAGTCATAAAACATTTATTGCGTCAAACTTACACTGGCCGAACAACAGAAAGCACGGGTTAGCACAAGCCAGCTTCTTCCTTCTCCGCTTTGCGCGGGGTTATTCGTGATGGGGGACATTACCACCGAAGCCACCTGCGCTCAGCGGCTGGCAGGGGCTGAGGCTTTGCTGTTCCCCTCCCGACGTGCGAGGAGCATTCTAACAGTGTGCGGCAGTAAAATGCTGAGCTGCCGCACACAACAGATGTCATTTACAAAGATGATTATTGAACCAGATTTTGCAAAAGGTAAGAGCAGATTCAAATGCAGATGGGCAATCTTTGGTCTGCACTGAATGCGCAGGAGAAGAGCGGAGGGGAGCTAAAGTATGCCAAGGAAGGTCATAACGTATCAGACTTTCTTTCACCTGACTTTTATGAAAACCATACCAGAGATCGCATTGTAGAAGAAGCCAAAGCGCTCAATAAATAGAAATGCACCGTTTTCTTCTTCATCTCACCCTGCCTCAAGCCTCCAACCACTAAATAGCAGGGAGTGCAGACTCCATCCTTCATTACCAGAGAGGCTCCAGACGGGCATTTAATATTTAATGGCAGAGAGGAGCGAGGGCTGGGATGATCTCTCAGTGCTTCACTGACATTCAGAGCTATTGCTGAAGGTGGAAAGAAAAATCTCCCTGTGAACTACAACGAGTGGCGATGCCAAAGTATCAGGTACCAGATCAAGGCAGCTCTCAGTGCACATCAAGTGTGCCCAGAGGTGCCATGGGGAACGGGTCCCCATCCAGCACAGCCCGGGCGGCAGAGGGTAACGACTTCAGGGGTCCAAACCGAGCGAGCTGTCTGTGGTCACTATGTGGTTCCCCAAATGAGGTTGCAATACAGTTTGCCCTTGGATCTGCCAGCAATTAAAAGACTGTCTAGTTCAACACTGGTGCGATTGTACCAGCTGGAGACATCGCGTGCTGGGAAGTTTGTGAGGGTGGAGCAAGCTGAAGGTGCAGCCAGCACGCTTTCTGGAGTTTTTCAAGTGCCATTTGTTGTTATGTGCATTAGCAAAAGCCATACCTAGCATGAGACAAATAACTAATAAAATGTCCTTTGCTCCATCACAGGTTGTTCATCGCAAAGTATTCCTGTCCCCAAAGCAACTCCCAAGCCCATCACCAGCCATCACCTAAGGTCAGTACCATAACTTAGATCAGGTCATTAGGGACCATCCTTTTATTTCCACCTACATAAAACAGAAGGGGTAGGTACACATCAGGATCTTAGCCAGAGAAATGCAAGGCATCTCACAGTAAATGAGAACAACTTTCATTTCATTAATTAATTTTGCATGTTTAAATGCAAAAAGCGAAACCTTTCCTAACTCAGTGCATGCCCGCTAACAGCTTTGCTCTTTACAGTGTCATTTCACATTCATGAAATAAATGAAATATGTAATTGGAAAACTTGAAATGAATTTTAAGCCCATTAGCAACAGCACAATATTTACCCCAAATGGCAATGTTTCTCATGAGATAAGAAAAATACACAGGGTCCTACAGCAGCTGTACTGTCCTAGAATGAACGAGTAGTGAGAAAGTAGTTGTGGGTTACACTACAGCCTCTCACCATCAGGGCTTGGATCAGGAGAAAACAGCTTGCAATCCATACCTGGCAAAGAATTCTTACCAAATAAACCAACAATTTTTGCTACAGGTTCTACAGTACTTAATTTATGAAACGGCAGTGCCACGGGACTGCCAGAGAGTGCTTTGGGGCAGCTGTTTTATGTGCACAGCTCTTGCTTCTACATCACCATACGTTTTTAACGCAGCATGTGTTATACAGACACTCGCAAAACAAACACATCCACATTTGTGTAGACGTGGCACTTGGTGCCATGGTCTAGTCAACATGGTGGTGTTAGGGCAAAGGCTGGACTTGATCCCAGAGGCGTCTTCCAACCAAATTGATTCTGTGAGGATTTAAACAGAATGTCTTGGGAAAATACGGAAGACTGCTATATTAACATTATGAATTTTCTGAAACCTCAAAAAAAATATATATACCCACACATATGAAGCTTGGATAATTATTTTGCTGCAGCTGGCTATATAGTGTCCTAAGTGTTAATTCAGGCATCTGGGAACCCAGCACTTGCCTCTTCCATTGCTGAGCACTCAACACAATGCAATCAATCTATCTGCTGATTCAACAGAAGAGAGACTTAAACAGATTTTTTTCCATCACAGGAACTATTTTTGGTGTCCAGAGGAAGCCAGGAAGAAGAACAAGGTTGGGAGACGGAACATGAAATCTCAGAAGAGACGAGATCTTATCAGTCATCTCAGAGTAGGAGGCTTTGGTCTCCTGCCCTGGCAGGTTTTGGGTGTCTTCTTACCTCAGGTGCTACTGGCCGTTACGCCAGGGGTGGCTCACAAGGGGTGGCTCACAAGGGCTGCCTCCTGGCCCTCACCCAACTGAACACCCTCCCTGCTGAAGCACGTCCCTATTTGACCTAGACAAGCAGAAAGGTCAAACTGCATAAAAGGATTTTAACTCCACTACCGAGTCGGCCTTGTCAATATATACGCTAATTCTGCAGTCCTCAGTTGATTATTCCTCTGTAGTCACAGAAACGTTACGTTCATAAGCAGACCCAATGAGACCAATTGCCCACACTGACACTGCAGCCCCAGTGTTTCACATCTGCTGACAGCTGAGGTCCCCGCTCCGTGTCGCGGTGCCTTCTCCCTCCGGACCGGCAGCACAGAGTGTCGCTGGTTATCCCGCTGCTGCCAGGAGAGTTTTGATGCAATGCAAAGATGCTGAAATGTCAGTGGGAAGCGGAGATTTCCAAGCTGCAAGAAAACCTATACGTTTCTGAAAGCAAGTTGCATTTTTCACCTCTGGGCAAGGACCACCTTTCTGTAGGAACGCTTGGTGTGAGATGCAGGATCCAGCAGTGCCGGCACTGGACTTTGCTTCCAGCCACTGCCCTGTGCCCGTGGGGAATAGAGTGCGGTGTAATTTAGCACACACCAATAAACTAAACAACACTATCCGAAAAAAACCCCGAGGGGAGCGTTAGTCTCAAAATACCCTGTCCAATATCTACCACTACCATTTAACTTCATCACTTTAGGATTATAATTTCTCTATCCCCTGCTCAGCACTGTATTAGATATTTCTGCATAACACAGACAAAAATACAACACTGACATTTATGCAAAGGTATGTAATAGACCCTGACTCCATTTCCATATGACTAGTCACCAGCTGCAGGCTGTTTACAGCACCATGTACAAAATCTCATGATGCTTCTCTCCAAAATAGAGGATCTCTACACACTACCTATTCTAAGATGTCAGAAAACATCTTTCCTAAAACCTCAATCGCATGTTCAATCTCCTACTGAAAGCCACAGGCTGAAGTTCTCCAAAAGCACTGTTTAAATATCCTCAATTTCCAACAAAGAAGTCTTCTGCAAATGTCCAGTGAAGCATCACCTGGGTCCATTCACAGGTCCCAGTAATGCACGCAGATGTACTGTCGAGTCCTTTAATTGATGCACAGAGTATCCAGCTTCGCTCCTTCCCCTCAGCCTCGTAAATCCCTTTGCAATTTGTGAAGAATATGTTCCTGCTGGGACTTCCACTAACCACCTTTTCTTATTCTTTCACGATTTCTCATACTATGCAAGCTACTGCCACAGCATTTATCTTTCACAATCATTAAAGAGCAAAAAAGGATTGTGTCATGTTGAATGAGCCAGGATTCCAATCTTTGTCTGGTTTTCAGGTCTGATATATGAATCCTTCTAAGATTCCTTTCCTATTGCTTCACAGTCATATTCTTTCATGTGAAATATTTGCAAAAGAACTCAACATGCTGCTTACTAAATATTATCTTCCACTGAATCAAGGCGTTACAATAAGCCTAGAGGTGTGTGTTGTGCAGTACATGTGATCACTCAACTCTGAAATAGTTCCCATTGATGTCATCCACGGAAGGAACTAACAAACCCACTGCAAATCAGGTAATTAGTTTTAAAATATTCAGAATTAAGTACTGTGGTGTTTTCTTTGAGGGTCTGGAGGCCAGACCATCTGGGAAAAGAGTGAGTATCTCTGCACTTACTGGGAACACTGGTATCATCTAACTGGTGCTGAGAATAAAGCAGCACACACTGGTAGTACCTGTGACTTGACCTGCCCCCGGTGTATCCCTACACACAATGAAGGGGAAGGTCTCCAAAAAGCCTGGGAAAGGATGGGTCAGATCCAGGGATGCCAAGTAAACGTGAATTATGTTGCGTATCAGAAATAACCCCATGCTACCCCATAACAGCGCCCAGATGTGGAGCTGAAGGAACCCCCAGTTCTGCGTAACAGAAGTAAGAGGTGGACAGGTCTTTACGTGGGCATTAAGTCACGTAAAAATTAAATCTCACTCTTTCAAAAAAAGCATTGACCTTTTAAATTGGGAGGAAGTTTGGTTGATTGAGGCACACATAGAAATGAGGAGACATGAACTGTCTGTTCGGATTAAGAGGTATGGATATCAGAAGAGAAAAAGGTAAAAGTTAACACAAGCCATATTCATAAAAATAAAGGGTTCTTTTAATTAAAAATATATCTGCATCTTTCAAACTAAATCTGTTTTACGGGCAATGGACAGCCAATGTCGTACACTCATATCAATAAATGCAGTATGATAATGTTGAAAGGAAAGGAGGAATAGACATGCTCTAGGGCTGCATCTGGATTTCTAAAATTTTAGACTAAATCAGTTATATATTTACAGCTATCAGCTCTTTCCTGGAGGGACAGAAGTGTTCTGGTAAACTACAGCTGACACACATAATGAGCAATTCGATTTCTTGAAGATTCAATAAACGATAATCTGAAGGGTAAAGTTCCCCATTGCTGACAGCTGCCAGGTGAGAAAGAGGATTCGTTTTTATTAAAGACAGAGAAAGAACCAGCAGAGTTTTATTCACTGAGATCTAAGCAAATACATGCTGACAAGTTGAACATTTTGGCGTTTTTTTTGTTAATCTTTGAGTATTGTCTTGGTTAATTTTTTTTATGCGAGGTTACAAAATGACTCTGCTGCTGACAGCAACAAGTCGCCGTGCACAACAGACCTCATGGCTTTGACTACAGGCGTATGCCCTGGACCTGTCACACTCAGCATTAGCTTAAAATGGAACTATAGCCATTTCCACATAGGTAATCCCAATCCAGGCCTACACAAAGGACTACTTGTGTACAATCAGGAAACACATGCAAACATTAGAGTTGTCAAGAACTTCCCTCTCTCCATTGCCACGACGGACCAGTCCTCCTCCTCCCTCCCTGCAACCCCCGAGCACCCAAAACTGCCGAGGGAATCCCTGCAGCGGAGAGCCAGAGACCTGCCAGCTCTGCCGCTGACAATCCACAGCCAAGAAATAAAATACCATGATGACGGGCAACTTTGAACTATATTATGTTGCTATTCATACTAAGTCCGTGACAAATCTATTAAGTCCCGTAAAGATCCATGAATGGCTTGCCGTGCTGTAAGAGCAGATCGTGGTCCAACTACATTGTGTGCTAATTTATACTCCTACAGTAGAACAAATTTGGTTTGTGTAAGTGTTAAGCCTGCAACTAGAATGATTTAAAACTACGTTAGAAAATACACTATGTTCTTCCCATTTCAGAACTACTAAAAATCATGTTTATGAAGTTATTCATCTCTAAGAAAGAAGACAGCTATTTCAACAGTTCTCCAGCAAAGGCTGCTTTTACACCAATTTAAAAAAGCCACAACCAACCAACCAAAAATGAAAACAAAACACTACTTTGAAACTCACAATATATAATGCTTGGAAACTGGCACTTCATCCTTTTACTCAAAATATTGCTGGACACCTGGAAGTTATTAGGACAGTAATAATTTCTACTTTGCCTCCAGTCTACATTTTTCCTCTGGGTCACTCATGAAACATTTTTAATCCTATAAAATAGAAACCTAATTCAAAAAGTATTGATTCCAGATATCTTTTTATCTTTCTGACTTCAAGCTCTCTCTCAGCAGGGCTGGTTGCCTGCACAGCTCCCGTGTACACGCAGGTGCACAGCATGATCTACATGGGCAAAACACCGCCGTTACCTTTTTATTTTTACCACCCAAAAACCCGAACTTGGCTGAAATGTCACCCCTTAAACAAGTATGTAGGTGATGTTTCACAGCCACAGAAATACTTGAATGAAGGTAAACTTTAAAGGTAGGAGTCACAAAGAAGTCCGGAGTCAGTTCTACTATATTAACTGTGAATGAAAGGCAAAATACTGTCTTCTGGATGAATGGAAAACTCAGGTAGTTCTCAATCAACTGTAAATACCAAAATTCTCCTATACCTCTTCATGGTGCAGGCATAAATTATGGCTACTTGGCCAAATTCCAGCTTAGTTAATTACAATCTCACATAAAATAATATCCTAATTTAATTGGAGTGTGACATAATAGGGGTTTTATATTAATCAGAAATTTCCTGAATAATAATTCATTTAAGGAGCAATTTTATTACAGACTTCTCTCTATCAGTGGAAGTTTTCACTAAAAAAGTAAGCTGTAACCACCAGCTTATTATATTTTTGCAGTAATCTGTCTTAGGTTTTTATATGATTCGCATCACTGTAGTATCTGAGTATTTTCTATGTGAAATCGATAGTAATATCAAAGCCCATAACTGGATAATGAAGATTCTAAAATGACAAAAGAGTTGAAATCCCCTTCTTTTACACCTTTATTCTCCTACGCTGTCACTTTAATTTCATGGTTCTGCTTGTATGGGTTTTTTGATGTTGTTTTTGTTGGATTTTACAACCACGCACACACTTGTAAAAGAACTTGGAGAATCTGACATTAGATCTGACGCTTGGAAGGAGTTGGGATTTTTTTGTCACGGAGATTTTTACAAGTGGATCAAAAGCTTAAACAGCAACCAAAGCATTGCTGAAGCCACCGAGCCCGAGAACAGAGGGTGATGGAGAAGGAGTTTAATGGAAGGAGGAAATCAAATATTGACAACACAACACTGGAAATTAGTGCACACTAGCAAAAACAACCGTGGAAGAGGCCACCTGGCATCACTGCCTGTGACGTTACATGTCCCTTTGCATTTAAACACCTCAAAACAGTATCACTGCCATCAGTGGGAACTGCTGCTCTTTGGGCTCGAGGCCACAGGGATGGATGTCAGCCTCGCTGCAGGGACAGAGTCTGCCCGGAGCATCCGCACCCCTGATGTCTATTCTGCTGTTGGGCTGCAGGTAATACATCTAACACACAAAACCGGGGCTCCAAGCTAAAATTTTGCTGCACACAAGGTTATTATAATTCAATATACCTAGTCAAGAGGCACCCAGTGCTCTTGGGCAGTTTGGTTCCCTGCCGTGCTTGGCACTGCGCATGGCATTCCGCCTGAACTATGCATAAGCCACAAGCTGGGTAATAAAACCCCAGGATTTGTTTGGCTCATATAAATAAACCCAACCCAGAAGAAGTTGCTGCCCCAGACAGCAATGTAACTGCTATGGAAAGTTTACAGCTGACCCCAAAGCTCAGTGACAGCAGGTAGCGGCACAGAGCGTGCTGGGAACAGCACGTCTCCCACCCCAGACACACATCCGCCCCTTTTATTTAAAGCTGGGAAAATAAATTTTATTGGAGCAAGAAGCTTACATAATTTCTTCACTGAGGTTAGATGCTTCTTTGACTACACTGACTGCTACCTCCAGCAATAGCGCCTTAAATCTCCCTGGGCAGGGTTTGATGGCACCGTAATAAAAATGTCTGTGCCCTGTTTATACCTCAACTTCTCCTCCTGCAACAGCGGTGATGAACAACACATTTGATTTTTCCCAGTATGGAAACACCCTTGCCTGTCATCCCAGTTTGCTCTCCATTTCCCTCCTCCTGCTAATTGCTGGAAAAGCAGGTTTGAAGTTTTCCAGGTATGGCTGGCATCTTCCAGAGGGTTTGCACATCAGCTATCAGCACTTTGGGTTCACCGAGGCACCGCTGCAATACTTTTTGCATTTTCGCCCACCTAAGGGCATTCAGACCACGGCTCTCCGGTGAAGAACCCTGAACACCATTTCTCCATCTGGATTACACAGCTCAAACGCCATCTCGTTTACATCAAGTGAGACACGGGGATTCTGGCCCACAGGGAGCAGAGCGCCCTAATTTAATTTCATTTAGCCTGCAGTCACAAGGCTTCTTTTTCTGTTGAATTATTACTGGATAGCATTAAGATGTATGGCCTGCCAAATACGTTTAAATGACTTTTTGGTCCCCATCATCACCAGGAGAAAGCTAACAAGATCTGTCCAATCTATCTAAATAGAGACAGGAGGGAGCTGGGAGGAGATGGTAGTATTTAATGAACCAGTAAAGAACTGAGGCTTTCAAAAGAGATCATAGACTCTAAATAAGTAAAAATAAAATGATAACAATGGCATGATTTCTAATTGTATTTTCGCTGTATGCCTGTTCAAAACAGTTGTATGTATTTATTCTCTCTGGTTTCTAGGCAGACATAAGCAATCCCTAAATGATGCAGTCCTCTGACTGAACCAACAGCAAAAATTTATTAAAAATACAAGAATCTGCAGACAAATCTGCATAGACCCATAGGCCACTTGTCACCTGCCATCAGAGCAGAACGGTTTGTCTAGGACATGTGATGGAGGCTCTGGTGAAGGAAATCCCACCTCAGCCTCAGGACATGTCACGTCTGCAACCCACCTGCAGGTCTTCACCACCCCCTTAGCTCGGATGCCTAAGCAAAACCAGTAAGTATTTACTTTATTTTTGCTAAAATATATACCTTATGTATGAGTAAGGGCCACAAAACCTAGATAGGAAAGTCACCATGTGTTTTGAAGGGGTAATGGGCAAAGGGGAACAAAAGATAAGAGGAAATACTAATTCCTTAAATTCTACTGTTGTTGGAATTCCTAGAAGTAATGTAATTAAGAAGGAATAAGGAAAACGTTCTTTTATTTCAATGTTAGACAGTGCTTCAGACAGTTTACACACCCGCTGTGTGCATTCTTTACCAAAACATGGGCAGAGACCCAATGTTTAGAAAAGGCAAGCACGCATAAAATGGACATCTGAAAACAGAAAAGTGTTTTACCTGGAATCACTCAAAATGGTGGGTTTCAGGGGGGAAACTTGACTTCATGCTGCCAGAATAGCCCGCGCTCTTACTCAAGTATCATATTAACCAACACACACCCCCAAAAAAAAAAGAAAGAAAAAAAAGAAATAAGAACTGTATTATAATCATTTCAACTAGTTATGGCAGCCAGACTAAATCTAGCTGAAAGGTTCAGGGAACCAGATTTCTAACTTTCAGTCTTTCCTTTCTTTTCTGCATGAGATGATGCAGAAATTGTGAATGTATTGTTACAGAGCACAAGCAGTGAGCAAATTTAGACGACTCAAAAATTTCTGTCAACTTCCAAGAACACAGGATAGCATCTGATCTCAATGTATAGCTTATCGTAATACAACAATACCCAAAGTCAACTGTTTTTCCCAAGTCCAAGTATTCTGTACTCCATATGAATATATCAGGGCACAGTTCTTGCCCCCAGGATCCTACGGTGTGAAAGATCTTGCCATGTTATGACATGCACCAATTTAACATAACTCTGTTTTTATTTTTTCTACTGCTATCTTTGAGGAGAGAAAAATATGGAAAACAGCACCAGAAAAAGAAAATAGTTTGAATTGTATTTTTATGCAAATGAAGCAAAGATAAACTCTATGCCCTCTCTTAACATATTTCTGCTTGCCCTTAGATGCAACAAAAGGCAGTCTACTGAAAGCTTTTCATCCCTCCAAGAAAAGAATGGTCTAAAAGAAAAATGAGTACTCTAAACAATTCTAAGTAGTCAATTTGTTAAGCAACGATGCAAGTTACTTCTGCTTGGAGCAACAGAGCAATACCAACAAGAGCTGCAAACTGCCACGTGAACTGCATCAGGATTAATTATTTTATATTACAGTGTCTGGAAGTAAGGAGAGCAAAAGAATGAAATGCAATTTTATCTGTTTTCGGCCAGCAAGGAAGCTGTTTAGGCTATTGGCTTCTGTAAGTGAATAGACAGCTTAAAGGGAGATCAATCAAGCTGCTTCCTATCTTGCCATGGGCTGATTTAACCTCTTTGAATCTGAACACTCAATGATGAGCAAAGCAGAGGTGAATGGTTTGAAACGCAGTTGCGGTGAGACGTGTTTAAACTGGGCTTAAATTGCTTGAATAGTTATTTTTGAAAATCTTTCACAAAATAAGAACAGATGAGCAGTAAATATCCCGTGATTATCTAGCATGTCCTACCAGGGAAAGTAAAACATGGTTCATAGCAAAGTCATTCTGCTGTTACTGTTGTTACAAATAAATACAGTAAGAAGGTAACTTACTCAACAACAAACATCTGAGCATCTGCTTATGCTAACGAAGGAGCATCTCCATCAGCACTGGAACTGAAGCAGCTTTGTTTTATCCAGCACCAGCCCAAGGTGGGCTGACTTTGGTATCCAAGATGACGTGAGCTCCCAAGAATGCTCTCTGCCCATGGGAGGTTTAGCAGGACCTTCTCTTCGGTGTGTTCCCCCATGTGTCTCCAGGCAGTGAAGCTTATTCTCCAGTGTTCCCCTCAGTTGGGACAAAAAGATAATTTTTGTTTCCTTTTCAGCTGTTTTTTAATAAGATTTGGCATATTTAAAACTTTTGCCTGTCATTGAACATGACTGAGACTAGTAGATAGGCCCAGCAATTTTGTGGGAGGTGGGAAGGAGAGATGAAGCAAATAGATACCTGCCAAATGCATGAAAATGATCAATATTGGAATATTGCCACCAGATCCCAGACTGAACCTTCCCAGACAGCCCGGCAAGTTTGAGATAAGGGCTCCTGCCTGCCCTCCTGCAGGAGAGCTGGCTCAGAAGATGATCTTTTCATATGTTCTTATTTGCTGTTTCTAGCAGGTAATATGATGGGAAAAGACCCATTGTTTGTACTGCCCTGAGAAAGCTAGTGATGCAAAGGAACACTGCTGCTTTTTCAAAAAATCCCCTACAAGGGAACTGACAGGTGGTTCACTTCTATAAATTCAGGTTCACTGATTTAAGGACATCGCCTTGGAGCACAGATGCTACTGCATTCCCTTTCTTACTGCTTTCTACAAGAGATGTTATTTTTCTGGGAGGTAGTCAGGCTGGACAGACCCATATTCTGCAGGGCAGAGTTACTCTATTGAGCCTCAGAGGTTTTTTTCAAGAATCCTTTCTTCATCTTCTCCTGCCACCGTTACAGTAGATTTACCTGCAGAAGTGACTAATACAGCTGTTCCCAGACAGCCACAAATATTATCCTGCTACAGCCAGGGCGGGGGGAACCAGTTAACTCTTTAGTGTCTGCAGTCGGCTGCCAGAAGTGCCCAGAGAGGTCTCAGCCCCAGCTCTCTCGGGTGCGGTGTAGCTCTGGTCCAACACACTCTTGGTCAGTTGTGGGAACCCAGCTCTGCCCCTTTGCCTTCCTCTTCTCACTGCTCCCACCCCTGTCCCCTAAGGGTCCCCTGCCCACTCCTGCAGGTGATGTCTGGAGGTAGCAGCCCCCATGTCCCCCTCAACTTTCCTAATCAGAAAGACGTGCCCTAACTCTTGGTGTCCACCATCCAGGACCAAACACTCCTTATCTTCCTGCATGCTCAGGAAGATGGTAATAAACTTCATCTGTGTCCTTCCCTCCAGCATCAGAGTTGCTGTGCACCCAATAAATACACCATGAATGGCTTACTCTTTTCTGTAAAAATGAAACAGTATCTTCTCTTCAAAAAACTTTCTTTCATGGTCCAGGGTCCTCTAACTTTTATGACCACAATTAAGTTATGTTTACATATTGCAACAAAATGATGCCATTTAAATCACAGGAAAATCTGGCACCTCTGTCCTATGGTTTCTTTCTCTTTCCAAGAGGGGGGCTTTGAGAGAAACCACCTACAGCAAACACATCACTTTTAAAAATCCAGAGCATGACCCTTTATCCGCTTTGTAAATCGCTCCTCAACATTACAGTCATCTCGGCTTTAAAGTTACTCCAGTCCTTGTGAGTGATACACAAGCGTGGCTGTCTCAGACTATGCCTATTACACTTCAGAGAAAGATAAATAGTTGCTGGTGGCAGTGATTCCCCTGGACCCCCGGCTCACACAACAAGCTCATCGGGTGGTGATAAGTGAGCGGCGATGGCAAGGTCATATCCTGGGGAAAAGTCACTCTGAGGCACTTTGAAAATGAAGTAAAGGTAAAGTTTTCTTCAAAAGTTCGCATTTGAACTAGAAGGCAGTTGGGCTTTTTCTAAGGGGGGGGAAGTGATGTTCAGCATGAAAACCCTTTGCAGCAGCAAGCAGCGATGTCATTGTAACGGGATCTGTGTTTGCAAGGGTCACGGCCGGCACCGAGGATCCCCCGTCACCAAAGGAGCTCCCCGAGGGAGGCTGGCAAAGTGCTGCCGCGCTCGGCACGGAGCTATCGGGATCCGCGGGCACCGGTCGCGCTGCAGCTCTAACGAGAGAGATTTTAACGGCCACCCGTTTGGTGCCGGCTGCAGGAAAGGGGTCTTAGAAGACATCAAGTCTATAGAAAAGTGCACCTCTGGAGGGTGGAAAAAGCAAACATCTGAACACTATTAAAAAAACCCACATAACAAACATGTTTCTGAAAACTGACAGCTTCGGTAAGACCGACAGCACCCAAACCCTTCCCTTCGGCCAGCGCCTGCTCTGCCGCCCTGCGACACAGACAGAAGGGCGGGGGGAAACCCAAACCCCACTTTGGGGATCCTGTGGGGATCCCACCGAGGCTTCCGTTACTCGCAATTGTAGGCAAGCGTTAGACTCACTTGAAAGGCAGACCTTGTGTAAGTAGCTATGACAGAGAGGTCATCAGTCTCTTTGTTGCATGTAGTAAAAAAAAATTTGGAAAAGTGTTCACAAAAAGACAAAAGAGCAACAAATTTCTTGGGTAGTGTAATAAAAGATTCCCAGTTATAATTTGCAGGCATATTTAGAAATTAAATCTTAATAACAGAAAGAAATTGCAAGAAAGTTACCCATTGCTATTTCCAGCAGTTCCTCAAACTCATTTTGATGTGTTTGCTCTACAAACTCGGATTCTAACCAATTTCTTCAGATGAGGGGTAAAATCCTAGGAAATTTCCTGTCATTTTGATTTCACTAAAACCCTGTGATTTGACAAGTTTGTGATGTTGACATTGTAACATTGTCCAAGCATACAAAACCAGGAATACTTTTTCTAACATATGGACGATTCTCTCCTTCGTCTTGTAGAGGACACATACTCTGCCAGGAAACACCGCTCCCACGGCTACAGCTCACGCAGATTCCTACTCTGATAAGACAGACCCCGTAACTTGGCAGGGGCATTTCCCCGGGGCTACCACCAGCCTGCAGCCACCGCTGGACACACCACCAACGCAACGAGCGGTTAGAAGAAAATTACATCATGTGAAATCTGGGTGTAGTTCTTCATTTACCGCCCACCAAACTGAGAGAAAAGAAACTCCTGAAGCGTTATCATGGCAGGGAGATGTTGTCCATCCACCGAACATGGGCATCTCACATCGACATCCCTTTTTGGAAACCAGCAGAGCTTGCAACACCTAATTCACTGACAGAGCCACACCGTTATTTCCACATCTCCACCTGTGACAACATAAGAAACTAATGCTGATGTGGACATGTCTAAGAAGTTTGTAGCACAGGAATGAGTTAACTTGCAACCTTTTTCATGGATAGTACTAATGCATTTCTTTCTGCTCTGGAGAGGACAGGGACATCAGAGACTGCCCATGATCAGAGGAGGAGGGGGACATGGCAAGTCCTGCAGCAGATACAGTTAAGAAGGGTTTAAATGGTGAAGAAACGGTTTCTTTCTTACTCTGGTTAGAAAGAGATCTGTGAGATAAGAGACATAAATTACCCTTGAATTTTCCACATTTTCAGTGTCTGCGAATTGAAGAGATGCTATAGCCCCTGACAGCTGAGACCCAGAATTGACACAGAATAATTTCCAAGCATCAAAAAAAGTCTTCGAAACATCTCTTAGACACTGATAGTCCAATTTTTCAAGAGTTATGCAAGCAGAAGGCTTACAAATCCCTTAATTTGCCAAAAATGGGAATTGTTCATGTTCCTCTTGCGCCTTCATTTGAAAAACTCTCCCTTTATTTCCCTCAGAGCAGAAAGAGATAGGTACGAAAAAACCTGAGCTAATTGAGAAGAGAAAGGTAGCCAGGCGAAGCCCCGAGGGGCACGGGCAGCCACCTTCCCCTGCCTCCGGGCAGCGCCGAGCGGGGCTGCTGCAAACCAGGGAGGCACCAGCAGAGCTGCGATAGGCAACGAAATGGCACGCGGGCTTCTTGCTATTGTACTTTATTAGCCTGCTGAAGGCAGGGAGGGACTAAAAAAAAAAAAAAAGGTAAATTAGCAGCTTCTGCTACTCCTCATGCTGTTTTCCCTCCAGGGTTGTCACAGGTTTGTTTATTTATTTATAAGGCAGGCTGCCCCGATGAGAGATGTCTTGGCGATTTTATGGAGTGGGCAGAAGAAATGGATCGAAAGGAGGTTTCTCAGCACTTGAGACTGCAAGTATTTATAGGTAGGTGTGTTGTGACACGAGCAATTCCACTTAAAGTAAATGAGCTTTTTGAAAACGATTAAAGTTATAGGGATATGCAAGGGGAATTAGATAGCCAGAACTCATACCAGCTTAAACCCGGAATAGGCAAAGACCATCAGAGTACGCAGAATTCGCATCTCATACACAAACCTGATACAAGAGATAATAGATTTACAAGAAATAACACACTTCAAAGCCAGCCACTGCTGGGTTTGCTAGAGACTGAGCCCTGGGCATGTTGGCTGGGTGCAGCAGCGCAGCCCCCCCCATAACCTGAGGCTCACCCAGGCTCCCGACAGCAAAATGACCCAGCCAACTAATTAAATAACACTTCGGTGCAGCAAAATCATCTTGCTTATTTTGACTGATTATTAGGTAATTCTTCGCAAGATAATTGTAAGAGAAACAGTAAGGCTCAGATACCACTTCTACTGTCTCCATAGAGCCGTTACAACACCTGTAATATTCATTTGGCTACTTGCAGAGCCCAGCACCAGTCATCTCCACCGCATTGAAACAAATCTGTTATTTCAAGCGACTTAAATTGGTTTTCATCTGACAACTTTTGAAGTTGAAATTTGGAATTAGTTGGGTCTCTCAGTCCAGCTCCTATGAGGCATCATCCACAAAACCCAATAACAACAATAATAATAACTAGAGGAAACCAAACATCCCCACAAGTAGTGTAACGGCTTCATCAGATATTTCAAACTCTTCTATGAACAACTTGTACTTAATCCTCCCAGTAAATTATGCAGTGCACTGACAAGAGACACATAATGAAATTGCTTTGCCACTGGCCCTGTTCGTCTCTTCAAAGTTTCTTTTATTATAGGAAATTAGTGTATCAATTAACACTTTTTGAAGTAATTTTTGTTTCACGGGTAGAAGAACGCTTGCAAAGCCTGATGGAAGATCTGCAACTTAGAGAGCTGCCACATGGGAGGGCTAAGGTGATGGCTCAGTCCTGTGTGGTACCAAATCCCCCGGCTTTCCTTTTCCCTTCCCTCTTGCTTTCTCCTTAAAGGAAATTACACCTGCCAAGTCTTCCCTTGCCCAATGTTTAACAAAAGGAAAGCTGATCAGTGATTGCTCTGAGGTGCTGGTCTTCTCCCAGCAGCCAGAAGGATGGAGCTAACCTGCCACTCTGGGTTTTTTTTTTAATTTTTAAAGCTCTCGGACACATGATGCCTATTGCAGGGGAAATCTTTTATTCCCCAATGTTCTCTGTTAAAGAGCTCTTACAGAAAAGGAATCCAACAGTTCATTACTTCTGTCTGCTCAACACACTTTTGACATAATTGCAGTAGTGCCTCATTGCAGGGCTTGAAAAGTGAAATCTGAAAAGTGGCTTCTTGCCATCAATTAGTTTATTTGCTGAAGCCCTGTTTATGCACTAGAATACAAACCATACTATTTGCAGGTCATATAATTTGTTTAATGCATTATGTTCAAGAGGCCACCAGTGCTAAGGCATCAAAAGAGTAAGTGGGTTACTCTCACTCTATTTAAGAAAGGACAAAACTATTTTCTGAGCCAAATCCCTCCCATCAATGTGCTTGCTTTCACCAAATTCAAGCCAGGGAGGGTGCAGGGTAAGGGAAATGTGGAAGGGGAGAGCAGGAGGAGACACCAGCGGTGCTCACCTGGATGGCTGCAGCCCCGTTTGTTCTTTTATGTCCTAAGCATCGCTCTCCTTCACACGAGCCTGACGATGCTGGAGGGATGTGCTGCTCTCCGGAGGGGTCCGTGCATTTGCAGACCCTCCAGCACCCACAAGTTTGTATTTCTGCCATCTCAGTGTGTTTCGCTATTGCCACGAAACTCCTGTCTGGCAAAGAAAATGCATTTCCATTCTCTTTGAAAGCTGTTTCACTTGGTGGGTGTCCACGTAGCACTGCAAGATGAATGCATGCTATATCCATTATAAATTACTTCTATCTTCCATCCAGATATAGTCATTGGATGTCAATGTATTAATTACAATCCACAGTGCCTGTTCATCACATTACACTGAAGTATTCAATAAATACCAATTAACATATTGGAGTCTTTCCATGAAATGTATATTGCCTGACTTGGAGTGAATGGCTTCATAAAAATACATCTTGAAAGAAAATAAGGAGAATAATAGCAATTCTGTAACAAATTTAGACTCATATACATCTCATATTTTAGCAGATGATGGGTAAGCAGATTGCAATAAAAGCAAAAACAACTCTCTTGGCCCTGACAGAAGGTGCATTACACCTCACAGTAGACTCCAAACCAGTCTACCTAGGAGAGACACATGTATTTTTTGTGGTTTATATTGCACTGAATATATACTAATGGTGAAAAAAAATCCCCAAATAATTAGCGTTAAAATAAATGGAGATGTGCTCTCTAAAAGAGTCAGAACATGTGTCCATTTTATATCTTCTTAAGTCCGTAAATTACCATATGGGCTTGTCTCAGCAGCTGGAGATGATTTTGGTGGCTACCACAGTGTTACATGAATTAAAGATGGACAGTGCAGACTTTTCTGCTGTTTACCGCAGGAGAATCTGGCACAGAGCTCTTTTTGTTGCTACAATAAACTGCAGTCCCCTGAAGAGAAAATACTGAAGGCAACAGCCTCTGATATCAGTAATGACCAGATGCAACCAGAGGTTATCACTACTTCTGAAACAACTTTGCCTCCAGGTCCTACAGGAATATAAACCCTATCTAGTGATGCTTGCATATCAGTTACAGATGTCAGGACTGTCATGCTCTTGTTTGGATTTTTAGGGTAGATAAAGGAGTTTTGGTTCCATCTGGTTTGGTCTGTTCATGAATCTGGGCTGCCCTGCTGCAGAGAGCTGTGCAGGACGGGAAGGTCCATCCCTCCCACCCAGCCAAGGTGTCCTCAAAGGCAACTGCAGCCTTTCGCTGCAGAACTAGCACATTAAAGAAAAACACAGCATTCCTAAGAACAATAATGAAATGAGATTCCCGTCCTGCCAATGGTTCATTTTTAACTCCATTGCTGTCAACTGCAGGAAATTGCAGCTCCCCATGTGGACTTACACCCACAAATGAGTAGTCACTCTCTAGTGGAACCCTCTCCCGGGCATGTAACCCACCAGGTTTTTGGGAGTAGCTGCTGAGTAGCAGGTGACACAGCATGTCATTCTCTACTTTCGCCATACAAGCATTAGCAAACGCTTTTCCTCCAGCTCCCAATTTTGTTAAGGGCATTCAGGAGGGCTGTGCTAATGGAGACAGGTTCGATACTCAGAACATTATTAAGCCTGGACCAGCAGTAGTAGTGCTGCATTTCCTCTCATCAGATTGCTAAGGGCTCCCTACACAGCTCCTGAATTTTCATCGCAGAAATTATTTTTTTTCCCCCCCACCAGCAATGGGTTCCTTAAATCAATACCCTTTCAGAGGTGAGCAGAATATAAAAGGGAGACATTTGTGCAGCAAAATTTTTATGAGTTTAACTGTAAGAGCTATCAAATAATAGCAGTAAGACTGTATATTAGAAATATGCATATAGTGCCTTTGCTGTAAAAACAAACGGTGCAGTGGCAACTGCCTGAACTTGGCCGATACGGTGTGATGACTGGCAACGGCTCTTGGGTTTTCACAGACCAGGGGCAAACTAATCCGGCTTTTTTTTGCTTCCATTTGTGAACAGTAGGACAGCAACCCAGGCTGCAGGTACGGTGGCAGCAAAGGGGGTGTCACGGACAACTCCACTTTGTGGTAGTACTGAACACTGGGGAAAGCTGAATTTTCTCCATGATTAAAATGAAGCATGAATGATATGGAGAATCAGGTCATAGAACCAGACAGAAGAACAAGAACACAGGAAAAGTCAGTCTGGGCAGTATCTTTCAGGAAAAACTTGAAAATCAGTCTCTACCTGAAAGCAATTTCAGCAGCAGCTCCATCAGATGAGCCCTGCACTAAAACTACATGAAAGCAGTTCTACAGGCTGTGGGAAAACCCCGTGACACACAGTTCATGTCAAAATACACCCTGAAAGTGTATTTTGAATGTCATCTTGGTCTTTCAAGCTCTCGATTCTCCCATTTAATTTCATATTTAAAAGGTGTGCATATCTTATGAAATCACAGGATGAGGATACCTTTATTCTCTCTTTTCACCCTGCTCCTTTTTTGGTGCTTTGCTCTGAAATGACTGTCATTCCCACTCCCTCTTCTGCCCCTCTCTGCCCTCCATCACCGCTCCAGCAGTTTTTGGGGCTGTGATGCACAGTGCTGCAAACCGACGCCGGTTTCATCTGGTCACAGAGCAGGGCACTGCTCCAAGGGTTTCTGTGTCCAGGAGGGTACCCGTGACCTTTTCTAACAGATTATTCAGGTTTGCGTGAGGAACAGGATGACAACCAAAAAGCGAAAAGCTGCATACACTTACCATATCTCTCTTTTCTTTTTGGTAAACCATGGTCACAAATTACTTCTCTAAGCAGCAAGTTTCTAATAATACTGCTGGGATGTCAGTGCCTGGACTGTGGCAAAAGTTACAGGATCTAAGTGTGGCTTAAAGCATGAGTTCAGTGGGACCTGTACTTACTGGTTTGCAGAAAGAGAAACAAAAATTCTGCAGATGTATTTTATATACTGCAGAGGGAAGATCTGATGACAGAAGCGGTGCCTTAGAGGCACGGCAGGCCTAAAGCTGTTGTTATTTATTTCTATTGATGGCTCTTGATGTTCTTTCTGAAGTTTTGATCATGAGGAAACTTGAGAATGAGCTTTTTATGATGGTGCTAAAGACAGACATTGGCAACAGCAGAGTTTCACCTCAAATCCTGATGCCACTGAAGCATCTCCAAAGCTTTTTACTTTTCTCTATAGACTAGCACATTTTTTTATTCTTTTTGGAAGTATTAAAGTAGAACCAACCTTTGAGTTGGTTCAGTTGAGCTTATTCCATTTCCTACTGCTATTTTGTTCCGTTTCTATCTGGACATCCTGGATTTGTCAAGGAGATTTTCTCCTGTGAAGAACACGAGATAAAAACATCTCAGCTGTGGCTCTACATAAATCGTACCATTGCACCAGGGATACGCACTGTACTTGGTAATTTTCTGATGGCTGCTCTGGCATTTTGATTAAAAAATTAGCACTGCAGCTCTGTAGTGCTATACAATATCAATAAAGGATGTGCTAAATGAACTAAGAACTGGCTGACGGACAGATCTCTAAAAGCGTTTCTCAGAGGGGACCACTCAAACGGGGCTGTTTCTAGTGGTGCCGCATGAAGAGTCATCCAAAGCCCAAATCTGTTCAACATCTCCATCGAGATCTGGAACGAACACAGACATCCCAGCTGACACTACGGACGCCAGAGAGTGATGGAGTGGAAGGCAGGACTGATGTACTGTCCTTTTCGGGTTGGCTAGTAATCTGCATCTGTGCACAATAAAGTCTTTTAATATAACCACATATACAGTTATACATAACACATTGACCACATGCACAGGAACAAGGAATGCAGGACAGAACTATAAAATGAAAACCAGATGAGGTAACTAATCCTGCCTCCACCTTCAGCAGGGAAAAGGGTCAGTAAGTGACAAAACACACAACAGCGGCCAGAGACCACTGTGATCCCTGCCTGGATGGTGAGGAAGGGCAATAAGGGAGGGGAAGGGTAACATGGAAGATTTTACCCTCTGCACCAGTGCTGGGGGTACTGAAATTAAAAGGCACCCCACAAGCTATGCAAGACAAATACAACATGAACCAGGAGCAGCAGCTGCAGTAGACACATCTGAGACAGACATTAGATAAACTTTTTCTGATGTACCAAGGAACACTTTTGGCCTTAAAAGCCATGAATCTGCTCAACTGGTCGAAGAAAAGATGAAGAGCACCTAGATGAAGAAGCAATTCAAAGCATCCATGAGATGCCTGAAAGGGCAAAGAGAGAACATCTGCAGCAGCTTTTGTTATATGAAGGCAGATTTCAAAAGAAAAATACAGCTCTAGCAATTACCCACTAGGAAAAACAGGTAGAGAAAGCAAGAAACAAGAGGAGAACAGCAGCTAAGATGTTCCGGTCTGTATATAATGAAACAAGATCTAGGAAAGCCTGCCCAGGATGCTACCAAAGCACACCTTTGACTTCACGTAAAATCTTAGGCATTTTAACTACAATTTTACCCATTTTTAGTGAAAAGACATTTTTGCATCATCAACATGATGCATTTGCTTCACAAATCCTTCAGAAAGACAAACTTTGACTAAAAAATAAAAGGAAATCCAACGCAGAAAGTTTGGGTCTGATTTTCAAAAATGGCCTTTGGTTTTGCAAGACCAGAATGAAGCCATAGGAAAGCCTGCAATTATTCATTTCCAGTTCACTGAAAATGCAAATTATACTTTTAGATCCCTACCTACACGATCTGAAGGTGCACATGTATGTCTAGAATTGTCAGTCATTTTATGATCTCACCAGTATTTGTATTTGCTGCTCACTGACGTAATTTTGTGTCTGCAAGCAACCAAAAATACTATTATTTGTGTATGTGAAATTGCTTCAGCGAACATTGCTGGTACGGATCAAATAATTTTTTGAGAAATGGTATCTGCCTGGTTTTATGCGCCAGTGAGTCACTCCTAAGTACTTATAAATATTGAAATATTCTACCCCCGCAAGAGTGTATGTAGACATTTGATATGGTGTGTACTACATCACCTCTGAAGCACTACTCCACATTGCAAATTCTTGCATTTAGAACTGAGATTAACAAATCAATGCACCCTGAAAAGCATTTTAAAATCACCAGTACATTGTGTTCTAGTGAGTTTTCTTTGCAATTTGTAGACAATAGATTTCCAATAACAACTTGCAATTAGTTCATTTTCTCTCATTCAGTCATTACATATTAAGCTCGTTGACATTTTGCAGATGGTATCTTTTGAAATGAGAGATATTTGAAAAAATACTAGAATTTGGCAAGTCCACTGCTTCCAGTGTGCAACTAGTATGTCAGAAACAGCAAAACTAGCATCAGATACTCTCACTGCCTCTTCACGAAAAAATCTGGACAGTAATTCTTGACCAAAAAGCATGAAAGCACAATCATTTTAACCACGCCTACATTTGCCATTAATTCTGCTGAAATTTTATTTCAGGAGATTCTTTTAATTCAAATCATAACGTGAAAACATATAAACTATGCAAAGTACAAAACTGAACAGCAAACCTGGTTAGATGGATTACCGTCTGGTCTCAACGTGGAAACATTCCCCTTTTTGGCCTAAGGCAAAACCACATCCCTCTTTCCACTGCTATGCATGCATCCACATGCAATGTTTTTTTCCTTGATCTGAGCATTTTTAGTTTTTTTTTCTCTGGAACTGTATTTTAGCTTTTGAAGCATTTTTCCTTAGGTTAAATTTGTCTTTCTTGCTACAAATTAATTCTGTGGTTTTTTTTTTTTTTTTCCTCCTCTGAGAAAATATCCTTCACTTTGTTCAAAATGCAGCAAACCAATTGAGAATACACAAAAAAACCTGACTCTGACAGCTGTTTTGTGGAACTGCAAACAATGCAGAGCCCAGTGATACATTTTAGACTTGAAGCTCAGAACTGAAGATTTTCACAATGAGAAGAGCCTTAAAAGAGAGAGAAAAAGAAATCACCTTTTTTTTGCAGAATGCGTTTCTTTGATAGCAAGGGAGGAAAAAAAAAAACAAAAAGAAAATCAAAGCAAGAAAATTTTCCACATTCAAAAACTGCACGGCCCCTATAAGGGCGTGAGGATGAACTCACTCAGATATCCCCAGCTGAGGCATCCTACCAGTCAAAAACTACATTTCCAGGTGCAACAGAATCATTCCTAGTGCTCAAGCCAGGCATCTTGCACTCCATTTATGAGTGAGGCAAGGAGTTAGGTGCTTCTGAAGATGATCGAAAAAGTCAAAACATAGTGAACAGGGAGATCCCGAGAGCTGATCAAAGGCACCTCTGACCTCAAGTACGTGCCTGAAGCTGCCGCACGGGCATCAGCCCACGCACGGAGAGCCCCTGAGCACCAGATTCTGTATCACCACTTTGCTAAGCTGCGGTGTCAACCTACAACACACCACTGCCCGCTCCGTCCTAAAAAGCCAGTGCAGGATCACAGCTCGGCTG
>NW_009632831.1:72364-72600 GCF_000690535.1 Cariama cristata | reverse complement strand
CGGTTACTAAGTGCTGTTGCAGTGACTTGGATGCTTGTGGGTTTTTCCTCTCATCCCTGCTCAGCCAGTCTGCACCTGCTGCAGAAATCAAGCTAAATACTTTCAAACTTCTGGGGTTTTTGCTTCATTTTTAACTTTTAGTTTTGGTTTTGCTATAAGATTGCACAATTAAATGAATCATTCCAGTAAATGTCCAGTAAGCTGCCTTCATCCTCAGTAACACGGCTGCACATCAT
>NW_009632831.1:28939-72343 GCF_000690535.1 Cariama cristata | reverse complement strand
GTTGCTTTGGCCAACTGAAGGAAACCTCATTTCTTTCCTGAGTAGTTCACATCACCTCTAACACTGCCTCAAACCAAAAGCAGAGGCCAGCGCTCCCCTGCTTGCTAAGTTGTGTTTGAAGTTTAGATATCACATAGCTCACAGGAGAAGCAAATCAATGTTGGTAAGCTAATGAATTATTTCCAAGTTTGTACCAATATCTGCAGCAACATGAAAGAAAAATCGCATACCAGGGAGATTATAGCTGAAGAGTTGAAGCATGGTGCACAAATTGTCAATATTTTAGGACCATGATTTGATCCTGTAGATAACTGTTGCTACAACATTGCTTAAGAGAACACCTCAAGCAAAACATTTTATCTCACAATATAGTTGTCCGGTATAATTAACTGGGTTTGACCAATCTAGCTGGAAGGTAGCAGTAACAAATACTCAACCCTAGACACCATGCCATCGAGACGAACAGCTTTGTAAAGATGTGAGTAAACACTTCATCTGAACATAGCATTTACAGATGCAATTTCTGCTGGAACAGCTGGCGCTCTGGATGTACGTGGCATACATATATTCTGGACACATTTTTCCAAATACGGGCATTCATTTTCCTCACACAGAATTTATTTATCATCTTCCTTAAGATGAGATGTCTATCAAGGATAGGTACCCTCCTGAAAGCTGCCTTCCTCACTCAACAAGTCCCTCTGCCACTTGACCCAACAGCCCCTTTTTAGGTTTTGTTCCCTCTTCCTCACGGTAGAGCTTAGCTTTTCCCCGGCAAGCATCAATCTCCACGCTTTTGGGACAATTACAAAGCTCTGCCCTAAAGTAGTTTCCAGCGAATCAGAAATATACACACCTCAAAAATAAATCGAGTTTATAGTCTGCACTTCTAATGAGCCTCCGGAGGATGCCTGGAGGGGTCAGGGATGGATGGTTCACTCCTCCACACCATGCGGTTGCATTGCCTGGCAGGGAATACAGCTACTGGAGATGTCAGGATCACTGCAGTAAATCTGGAGCCAGTCCAATGGCATTCACTGCTGCTTCTCTGCACTGGCAGTGATTTATCCAGTACCCACACCCAGCCCAGGCTCCCAATTCATTTTTTCCACCCAGTTCACTCCAATTCACCCTTCTCTCTGGTTTCTCAGTCCCCAGCTGCAGTGCTGGGAAGGCCCCAGGACATGAGTTCACGCCGTGGGCTGGCACCATCCGCCCTCCCCGGCTGTTACCCAACATTTCCCCGACCTCCTGCTGCAAGCGTATATATCCCATTTTCATATTTCTCCATCGTGCTTTTTCGATAAATATTAAGGACAGGTGAAAAAGGAAAATTTGAACTAAAACAGAATCAGGGAAGAAAGCAAAGTCCTTTTAAAGAGTATAACAGCATTATAAGAGGAGGTTTAAGAGAAGAGCACATTGATCCTGCAACCTCTTCTGCATGCTTTTTGCATCAAATATGCTCCTTCTAAACAATATTCGTGTTCTTTAGATAATAACATATCCATAGATGATAATTTACCTCTCATCTTAAAGAAACAGCAATTTTCTGTCTACAGGTAACATATATGCATAAGTACTTGGGAAATAACGACTGGACTGAAAAAATAACAATTCAGTATTTTTCTTTCAAACTGCCTTTGTGGTTTTTTTTGGTCCAGACATGACAACAAGGATCTCAAAATGTCACTGCAGAGCCACTAGTAACTGTGTGATACAGCAGCCTTCAATCGAGGTGGGGAAATGGTCTTGGGGTATACTTTCTAACCTGACCTAGTGAAATACTCCTCATTTTTTATGCAACCTCAGTCAAAAAGCTTTCTAAGCCCAACGTGACCTACTGGGAAGAGCTGCTGTAGGGTAGCAAAGATGCTTGCAAAAGACCTTTCCTGTGCTTTCAAAAATGTAATGAAATGCAAAGGTGAGCTGTGAGAAGGGGATGTTGGTTAGGAGAGCACTCTAACACTAATGAGCTAGAATTTAAGGGGATTTTATCATAGGGTTAGTAACTTCTTATTAGCTAAACAACGTTGACAAGATAAAGCCATTTTGATGGAATGCATGTTTTCCCTTTCTTTGACATATTTGCATTACAAATTGACCTGTCCACATTGATGATAATATAGATCTAGAAGATTACACTGATTTATTTTTTTTTCCCCCTTCAGCTAGGCTTTCACATCTGCCAACCTGCTACTTTCCCATTAGGGAATGGAATGCCAAAAGTGACATGCCTAATTCTAATGACCTCCAGTCAGATACGGTTCCAGAAGTTATATCCAAAAATCACTCATCTGAGCATATTTAAAGTATGACTCAGCTGGGTGATGTGCTTGCCAATTCACCAGACTATCTCCATGCTGATTAATTAGATGCATGCTCTGCTTCAGCTCTTATGACAACTAAGCCTTTCATTTATTACTCATTTATTGAATCTTTGTGACAATATAAAGAAAAGACAACAGACAAGCATACTTGCTACTACTCTATTTTTGTAATGTGAAAATCTTGAGATCATCATATTAAATTTTTTTTTTTTTTTTAATTATGGCCCTGAGCTTGCTTATCTAATACAATTTATTAACAAGAAATTAGAAGACACCTACAAGTTGTTCTTGCCAGAGCTGCCAGGAGAGCATTTAATCCCTCTCATACATTACTTATGTATGATTAAGGCAATTTGAAAAGTGATACTTTAATCCTCTGTTAACAGATACTTCTAGTTATCCTCATACATGCAAGCAAATTCCTAAAAGTTGTATTCTTGAGATTCAGGAACAAAAGAACTTCCAGAAAATCAGAAGAAAGATGATAGGGTTAGTCGGAGGGCCACTACTTCTGTGCATAATCCAAAACTGTGCATTAAGATGTGTATGCAAATGATTAGCATGATTAGAAATTATTACTAAGAATAGCACCTAATAGATGTAGTGCTTCTAATGGTGAAACCACATTTCAGAAAAGGAAAGAGATTGGATTTTTCTCATCCATGCACCTTTCATTCATCTACAGCTGATCAACACGAATGGGGATCAAAAAAGCTGTTTGAATCTCTGTGGGTCTTGGAGAGAGACGATGGGTCAAGAGAAAGCAAGAGACACACATGGAGTGAGACAAAGAGACCATTTTGTGGCTCTGCAAGTTACAGAAAGGTCATCAGACTCTTTAAAATGAAATGCAACTTCTAAAGCAGCACAAGAATGACAAATTGGAAAGCTCTTCACATTATCAAGGTCATCTTCAAACCTTTCCAACACTGCGACACTACACCAGAGCATGGAAACAGATGTGACGGAGTTTTTGAGAGGATAAATTAGATTAAGACTTTCTGATGTCACTGAATTCTGGTAATTATGTTCCTCAGCTTGCTGAGCAGCCATACCCGCAGCCTGCTGCCAGCATGCAAAACTGAGTGGCTTGGGTGAATTTCAAGTAACAAAAGGATCACCCTAATGGGCTAAATATATGAAAAATGTGCAGGACGCTCTACCTTTAAACTGCTATTGCGATCCAAATTCTGGCTTATAACACAGCAGAAATTTCATAAACACTTAAGGACTGCAAACCAAAGTGTGCGCTTAAGACAAGTGTTTGAAGTATTTTTGAGATTTTTCCTACATTGTGCAATAAAGTAAAGGAAAAATACATACTTTCACCAAGCAATAACGTTCACTCACAGAGTCCCCAAAATTTCAGAAGCTGCAAGCAACGAACTTTGTTTTTAAATTAAAAGCTGATGAGCCATTTGCTCTTGATAAAAGCGGAGATTCTGGGAAAACTGGAAATGGAGAAGTCAGTCTGATTTTCAGCTTCAGGTGAAGAACAATTCTCTTCATACACAAAATCCTTTTGATAGACACTCATTGTTACGCCTTGGGTTTTGTTACAATACTTTTGCAGTTTATCAATTACTATCTCTATTCATTGGCTAATATTTTGTACTTGTCTTATTTTCATTGCCTACTTAAAATTCACTGAACCAAAAACTCATACAAATGACTCTTGGAATTTAGCTTCGAGTTGCTGTGACTTTGAGAACCCATTGATCCAAATATGCTCCCAAATAACTGTGTGTCAAGCCTTTATAGCTGGGTTAATTCACTTTATGGCCTTCTTAATGTATGAGGTTTTATGTTTTACTGTATATCTGCTGGTTTGAGTGTGCTGTGTTGAATTAAATGCATATGCGGTTCAAATAGGTCCAAGGTGACAACTGGGGCTAATTTTAAAGCACTTAAAACATTATTATCCAAAGTTGAGCTTTTTAAAATGAAAAGCTGGAAGTCAAGAAAACAGAAACCACTCTCTTTAGAAAAGAGGGTATTTGGCAAAAATAGAGGTTCTGCATTAGCATCACATGCCAAAGAGCATCAACGAGGAACGCGCTTGGTGGGGGGGTACACGGTGACTCTTGCGCACACCAAGCTTTTCCCACCGAGCAGGCACTGGAGTAGGCTGCCCTGGTTTAGAAGATCAAGAGCTACTGAAATTACTCGATCTATAAAATGCCATATGCAAAGATGTCAGAATCCAGCTTAAAAGGTAACCAGCTTGATATCAGCCTTTTGCGTGCACTCAACAATTCAATGGCGGAATCCTGCTTTTGTGAAAAGTATTAACCACATACAAATACTCCATAGTTCACTATCCTGATTATTGAATAAACCCCCACATTTTCTGTCTTTGTTTTTTAGCATCCCAAAGGGATAGGCATCAATAAAACCTCCTGTCATCCAGGTGAAGGAAACAACGTGGGCCTTTTCCAGGGAAGGACTTCAATGAATGCTTAACTTGAACATAAGGTTATGAAGATAAATAGGATAACACGAGTACTTATTTTTTTTCTCACTGTTTAAGTAGCTCAGTGATCTAGGGATCCTTGCAAATGGTGTCAAGATATGTATCGAGGTTGCACACCATAATCCATCTACTAACATGGAAACAAAATGCAGAAAACATCATTCCCAGGCAGAGTATTCAGTAAAACACCTTCCCCACAGCAAACTAATTCACATTACCACAAGACATTTAGACAGGTTTCAACCCTGTTTCCTCGGCGTTACTCAGAAACCACATACTCAGGTCTACAGACCTGGCCAGTTCACCATCTCTCCACTGCCATCAACAAGAAACCCAACAAAATACAGAAGAAAACACTAAGTCCCACACACTTTTACCAGCCTCCTAGCTCATGCTTATCCTTTGGAGCACATTAACCTTTAGAAACAAGCCTTCTATAGTATTTTCATGGCGTTAAATACAAAAAGGGATTATCTTTGCTGACCATGTCTGAGAAGACAAGATTGCCATCACAGATATTCACGTGCTTTCAACACCCAGAACAAACAAAAGCATCAGGACTCACGGAAGGCGGTATAGAGTTCCTGCAGGGTTAACCGGCCATCATTGTTGTAATCATCAAACCGGAGAAGGTCTTCTAGTGTACAATCCAATAAATCATCTTCCAGGTCCTCCTTCTTCATTAGCTGTAGCAAAGAGAACAGGTAATCTTAATATAATAAAATATAAATCTAATCTTAATAAAGCTACAGACTGCCATCCTGGTTCACCCAGTAGATTTTCCATTAAATGACCTTTGGAGAGATATATCTAGATATATCATACCTATCGTTACACATCTACATCGTATCAACATATAACTGATATTCGCCTTCCTGCAGCACTTCACAGGCCATGGACTGGGGAGGGTGAGGAGTCTCTTCCTCCAGCAGCAGCATAGGAACGCATTTTCGCTTTGCAAATGTATTCAAAACCAAATATTCACCAGGGAAAAAGGAAAGTCTGTTTTTCCTCTCTCCTCTGCAGGTAATGACAAAAGCGTATTCCTTGCTTTCAGGACTAGAATGGGCAGGACTGTATGGTGTACTCAACACTAATGTGTTTTTCCAGCCCCTGAAAGTTTGTTTCTTATGTATGCTAAACATTTCACACATTCTACATTAAAAATGAAGAGAGCTTTAGAAGTCATGCATCCAAGTTAGCAAATAGCCAAAATCAGACCTAAGCATAATGAAAATGTTGGGTTCTCTGAATTTATTGTAGAACGTGAAGAAAACTGCTGAAATGTTGCATCTTCCAGGCAAGCAGGCTTTTTGCTGTAGTCCAGGGACTCTTTTATTTACTATTCTAGTCTTGGCCCACTATATTGAAGCAATTTAAAGTAATAATGCTAAAAAATGGCCCCTCACCTAGCAAGTAAAAATGTTCAATAAAAGTGAGATCAACCATAACTTCCAAGATCAATCTTCTAAAGATGGAAATTTCCCTTTGTCTACCTTTGTATTGAAAATTGATTAACTTTTCATAAGACTGACAAGTTTTTACTAGTCCTTTTGATTTAACGTCAGGAAGAAAAACCCAAAACAACACAAAACACTTCAGTTCCAACAAATTCAGTAGATTTATGAATCTGAGTTTAAAATACATTAAAGTTTTAAATGGAAATAACATTCCAATTACCATCATTGTTAATAACCCTGCATACCCACGGCTGCAAAACTACAGGGGCATTTCACGCTGCCGGGTCTGGAGGGAAACTATTTGGTAGGGTCTGCCAGCAGCCAGGAGGCAAAGCAGCTCTAAATAGAGGGGGGTGGACCATTTGCTGCCACTTTTTGCTCAAAGCAATTCTGTCGTGGAGAACAAACAAGTGGGCAGAGATCCTCGCCTGTCCCAGTGCTGGATGCTGCCTCGATGCAGGACTGTCCTCTCTGGAGGGGCTCTGCTTCCAGTTTTTCCTTTGGGGCGAATCCCTCTGCATCGAGCCTCCTAAAGATCCCCCTTCGGGTCTTAAAAACGACTTTTTTCTGCAGCAGTGCACATTACCTGCCTTGAGTTTTTCCTTGCAGACAAGGTTATAGTGCTCAAGAGACTATTTTTCTTTTAAATAAAACAAAGAAAATGCACAGCAGCAGCTCATCCAGCAGCCAGAGCGAACGAGATCCCACTGCACCATGTTCATTTCAGCTGCCTCTACCCGTGGGCAATGAAATTCCCATCTTTGGGGGAATTTTAAAGTTGCAGAGAGCTTCAAATTAAAGAGCCAATGCAAATCAATCCCATATCTAACAAGGCAAGAAAAGTGCTGTTAAGACTTCAACATGGAAAATTAAAAATTGCTCATTACCTAAAAAAACTTGAAAACTAGGTGAATAAACTGGTCACGTAAGAGCTCATGAAAATCATCTTCTTGTAAGAGCTAACAAGAAAAATAAAGAATTGACATGCTACACGTGAGCTCCAAATGCTGCAGCCGTGCGAGGCCCAGAGTTGCCCAGAAGGTGTGTCCTCAGCCCGGCTGGGACTTCAGTCATGCTCCTACCAAGGGGCCCAAGATCAGTGCCACTCAGCTCAGGATTAAAAGTATTCATGGCTTACCTATACTCTAAATTAACTGGCAGTATTTTGTCTTCTGAGAGGTGATCACGCTCTCAACTCAGCAATGCTTGTGGCAAGCCTTTGTGGAGAATGTTTGGGTGAGAAGGCTCCTAGCTGAGGGCTGAACGTGTTCTGGTCCATCAAACTAAAGCGGGCTCCAGATGTGCAAGCACGTTTACCGATTTTGGTAACAGTGAGAAGAATTAAAATAATAGTAGCCAAGGTCTATGCTTGCTCTTGCAAGAGAGACCTGGACTCCAAGCACATCTGCAAATGAAGCCCATAGTAACTTTGCGGCAGATTTTAAAGCACTGAATCCTGCTCCTTTAAAATGCAGGTCATTGTTTCTTCCTAATGGTAATGGTTTGCAGGCTGCCAAACCTTTATTTCCATGCAGGTCAAGTTTTAATACCATGACGGAGTAAGTTTCATGTAAAAAGGGGAAAAAAAATTGGAGAGTAGAACAGACACTTAGATGTTACTATGCAAAAGTTGGCTTTGAATTCAGATAAAAGTGTTTTCTTACACCTACCATGTCTTTATAAAAAAATCATCGCATTTAGCTGAAGTATTGTATGTATTCATAGCTCTGAGATCTAGGGGAATTTATGCTGACACCTTGCATTGTGCAGAAAGGCTCGTGCATCATGTCAACAGCCTGAGGATTAAAATTCAGTACGAACTGTCCTACACAGGAGCAAGCTGAGGGAGGAGCGAGCTTGCGTCTGCCCTCCCGCTGGCTCACAGCTTGCATTTACACGTTGGACCTGCAACACGCTCATGTTCGCTGGGAAGTGCGAGTGCCGATGAGATGCTCCTGCAGAGTGAAGGGTGAAGGGCCAGCTTTGGAAACTGAAACAGGTCCCAGGCAGGTATTGGCTTCCAAAAGGCTCTTAAAAGGTGTTTGCTTCTAATTCTTCTCATGGACGAAACAACGAAATGGAAAAGACAAGATCTTCCCAGATCTGTATAATGTGCTTTCTCATATTTACAGAACTGTTTTCTCAGGTCTGCACGTGCAAAGAGTGAGTTCAGGACACAGAGTAACCGGCTCAAGTGCCCGTGCTGCATGTTCAGTTCACTTTATCAATTAGACGAATTCCAACAGTACAGCATGCCCATAACTAGAAATAACAGTTTTTTTCAAGTTCTCACCTTTTCTATCGTTATTAAGTTCTGCTAATCCACATTTCAGCATCTGTCTAGGGATTTTGGGGAAACAAACCTGTCAAAAAATATTCCAACTTTGCTGTCATGTTACTACATGCTAATGCACGGTCTAGAAGGCAGCAAGGAAGAATTAAGAGATTGCTGCCTAACTTAAATGCACTTAAAAATCCAAATTAATTCGCCCCAAGCAAACACTTCAGAAGATGACAGTTAGCAGCGAGGATTAGTATCTACTTTCAGGAGCATGGATGGGGCTGGAAAGCTGCCATGTTTTTTGTTTGTAGAGGAGCTTCAAATGTTTGAGACAACACCATCTCCCCAGAGATGCCGAGAGAGACTGGCACGCTGCAGTAGGTTCTCCTCCCTTACCTGCTGCCGGCCGGACAAAGACTGTTCTCACAAGAGCATTGCCACCTTACATTCAATTCTCACTTTGAATGAAAAATGCAATCTGCTTCATAATTCCACTTTCATTGAACAATAAACCCACCTGAGCCAGTTCGGAGCTGCTGAGATGCCCATCACTGTTTACATCCAAGTGCTTAAACATATCTTCAACTAAGAAGCGCTTCTGCGATACTCTGTCCTTGGGCAGGCTGCTTGGCGGGCTCTGCCGATGAGCCTGCAGGTCCAGGAGGATGCTTTTGAGCCGGCTGTAGTCTGCCATTGTACAGATGTCACCTAAAAGATGAGACCGTGTTACTGGACTATATACTTCTGCCCTGATCTTTTTAAAGGACCGAGCTCCTAAATGGAAAAATAAGGCACAGTCAAAGATAAGTTGTCTGCACATACAGCACCACTGTATATATATAGCTCCTCTAAGTCATTGCCTTTTGTAATGGCTGGTAGTTTTTCTAAATCCTGCTGTCAAGGATGTTCTCCAGCATGTTACCTTCCAGATTATAGGGCTTCAGTTACAGCCTTCCACACTCAGCTTCATAATCCTCACCCATATTAAATTGGCTCTACCTTTTTCTAAAGATAAAATGAATTCATCTATTCTGTGATTATAAAGTAAAAAATAAACCTGCAGAAGCTGATGTTTAGAAAGTGCCACGAACACAAATAAATGGTACCCCTGAGTGTCATCCTGTGCCAAACATGGGGCTGATCTTAAGGAATCCTTAAAGGCAGCCCAAGGTGGTAAGCCGGCCAGAGGGAGGACAGTGAGGAGCGCGGGGCTGCGGGGAGATTCTGTGGCTGGGGTGTCGCTGGTGCCTGCGCACACCGCCCTGCTGCAGACTGACATAAATGCTTTCCTCAGCTCCTGACCAGCGAAAAAAGGTTATTATCACGGAAAAGCCTTCAAGCCACTCGCTCTGAAGTGACACCGGCTTGGCTGGAGGAATCGGACTGAACCTTCATGACCCTGAAAGCTCCTGCTGTGCTTGCGGCAGCCAGCTCTTCTGCGGTTCTTCTCCGGGGAACACCTTGCTCTGATTTAAGGGCATCCTCCCAGACGAGAAACATATCCACATGCCCAAAGTGGTATAAGATGTTATGGCCCTTTCCTGCTCAACTGCTGTCTGGCAGAGCTTGGCAGAATGAAGAATGGCAACTGTCTTTTTTGTGCAAATCTGTTTGCTTTAGCGTAGACCACAGTGGCTGGTGCCTTGCAGGAACCCGTCTGACTCTGCCTTGGAGCGGACCGCAGGGCACCAACCTGAGTGGGCATCAACTATCGCCCACCAACAGTACCGACGTATTCAGCTGTTCCCGTTAGACGCCCCTTTCTCTGTAAGGTATTATCTCTACAATGTAGATGCCCTTATTCTCTATAATGGTGGTTTTAAAACAATGTTTTATTTTAATTCACATCACTGATCCTGTTGGATTAAATCTAAGGGAATCCGGTCTCACCTCAGTTTAAGGGACAATACCCTTGTAGATCAGCTCCCCAAAAACTCCAAACATTATTCCTCTGAAAAATAACAGAAGACTCTAACATACTGACAACTCATGTTCCTGTCATTTTCTGGCTGAGCTGTACCATTTTTGGTCCTCTGGTTGCACTCCAACCAAAACTCAATTAAAAATTCCAGGTGGGAGTCATTTCTCTGATAGCAAACCCACTCACTGTCAAGATTTTTTTTCACCCTTCCTATTTTGTGCTCGCAACTTCAAAAGCACCATGACTTGAGAAGGTGAGAGAGGACAGAAAGGCTGGACAGGCGCTCACCAGTCAGGTCAGTGCCCTACTGCTACACGAGCAACCACCGCAAGACAAGGCTTATTTCCCACCCTGAACTCAGACCCTTCTAGTTTTGAGAGTTTCTCACTGCTCAGGGATATTAAGTAGCTGCTAAATTTTTCCTTCTCTCTAAACAACCTCCAAAGAGCTCTTGGTCCCACATGGGATCAGTCTCATTTGATGGAAAAAACAAGGCTACTCAGCTACTATTAGTCTTGTTTATTATTTCTGCCTTTTTTTTTTTCTTTCCCCAGCCATGTAATTTGATGGCTATTCTGAAGGCAGTATGAAGAAAATTCTTTCTTCCAAACATGTGCTTATTTAAGAGAAAAATTGATTGCCATATCCAGTGTAATCAAGCAATTTTGCAATCCTGTTGTAAATACCGTTTTAGCTACTGCAATAATAGTTTTTTCTGAGCTGGAGCTCTTTCTCTTCAGTCAAATCTTAATCCCAGAGATGCATCTAATGCTAATGAAGACAGCGAAATCTGTTTCATTTGCTTCCACTTCTGTTTCTGCTTTGTGGTTTCCATTTGTGAGCACAAGCACGGCTCCAGGCAAGCCACACGGTGACCCCCGGGGGGGCTGACCCACTTACCAGACCCCCCGCGCCCGGGTCTGCCTGTGCATCGCAGCCATCAGACCTGCGCACCCCGACAGCTCCCTTTAGCCCTCTTTAGTTCTCACTTCTTCCTCCCATCAACATTTGCCAGTAGCGTATGCCAAAGCAGCCATTCCTTTACACCCTCCAGACCTTTTATTTTCTGCAGTTGGGTCTTTTTCCCAGATTCTCCCTAACGGTTGCCTGGGGCAGTGCTTTCCCAGCCTTCCTCCCTTACTGGCCGTCTGACTCGCCTCCGCCTTAACCCTCCTTCTGACCACAACAGGCAGAATTGGAAAAGGACCTAAGTGCTTCTGAAGCCCTTCTCACTTTATTAAGCTTCTATTGACAACTTCTAACAGGCTAACAGCTGTCCCTGGCACTAGCCTGATACCATGCACCTGCTTGGAGGATTACCTGGGTGCAACAGTTCCTTGAACACTGGAGTCTCAGCCGAAACCCAGCACAACTGCATGTTTAAATAGAATTTCCAGTATGAACTGTGCGTTAATGCAACAGTAATATATAAGCAATACGTGCAAGGAGCAGAAGTTTGAATCGAAACATTGCATCTCTGTTCCTGTGTGTGTGGGACCTGACCAGGTCACCCACTGTTGATGCACCCAGGCTCTTGACTGTATTGTATGGCGTGAGCCAGGAGACGGCCATCTCCTTCCACTGTGTCACAACGCTCCTTAATTTTTTCATGCTCTGAAAACAAAGCCACCACAAAATTGCTTTTCTCAAAGAAGTACACAGTCATCGGGGTTGCAAGACAGCCCAAGGTAAGCCCAAAGTAAGGGTCACAACCATGCTGCAGCCACCAGGCAAATGTGACAGGCACGAAGAGCAAAACAAAGGAAACCACCAAAGGACAGAGCTGGTGACAGCCTCTGGCAGCAATTCCCAAATCCTGCTAAAAACTCACTCACAATACTTTTTCCCCCACCACACTATGGCTGTGTCCAGGGTCAGGGACCATCTACCCAGCAAAACCCCATCCTGCGTGGCAGGATAATGCTATTCCACCGCGTACATAGCAAAGAAAACTGGCAATAAGACAAATATGTCTCCTATTAAAAAAATAAGTTCACTTTCACATGTTGTTAACACACGCCGCAGTCGGAAGGTCAGAAGGTGCTCTTGGCCCCTGTCAAAACTGCTCCAAAACCTCATTACCTTCCCTTCCCTCTGGAGAAAACTACACTCAGCTCTGCTGGGAGCGGATCCCTCGGCATCTCTCCACAGTGTGAATGTGACAGACTCGGCGGGTCTCGCACCTTTGAACGTTTTCCCCCGACACCTGAGGGCTGCGGTGACGCACACACAGTCCCTTCAGAGCAGGGCACTGCACGGCGGCTCAGCAGCACGCGACACGCACAGCGACGAGTAAAAGCAATAAAGCTCGGTCCCAGGGGTGCGAGATTAATAATTTGTGCTTCTTTGGCCGAACTAAAAGACTGATAGGAAAATGTACTAAAACTGTAATATATACATATGCATATAAATATACATGTATAATTTATATATTTAACTGCACTATAGCGCAAAACAGGGGGAAAACCACTCCAGGCCAAAGGAAATACTCTGACTTGAAACCATGACTTTACAGTAAGTCTGGCCAAAGCGTTAGTTCCAAAATCTCCATGCTTGGGATGTCTGAGCTGAGGTTTTGTTGTGTAACTTGGACCTAATGCTATTTCAAACACAACTTTAAGGCACTGCAGTGAGCAGACATGGATGCTGAGGGCACCCAGTAAAAGACACTGCCTGCTCCTCCACCAAGGAAGGGAGGAGACACCTTCAGGCAACTTGAATCATTTGGCAAGACAATGCCAAGGACAGCTAGGCTCTCCTGTAGTAAAGATCCTTCCCCTCCTTTACTAGGCATTATTATTTCATCTTTTAACCTATCTTCCCTACAGTCCTTTCTCAGAGCTGGTCATGTAGGTCTTGTAAAGGACAGCTCTGTATTTTCTCTCCTTTCCATCCACCCCTCTCCTGGTGTTGATGACACTTGTAATCTTCTTACATTGCACCTGGGATCTACCAGCTTTATCTACTAAATACCATCTCTTTAGGTTTCCAGCAGCACTGCCACCTCTTGCATGTGTGCTGTTCTTCCAGGTATTACAATCATAGCTGTTAAACAAAAAGAATCACAGAAAAGCCATCTGTCTGCCCTCTCGCTTATCCCTATTCTTGTCTCTGCTTTGCTAAGTGCCCCCAGCAGTTTCCTTTGCAACATAAGCTCATCATTAGCAGTTTATCTCATCTCAGACTGCTCTCGTTGGTAGGTCTCATTAACGGATGTCTCTCAGCTTGGTTTCCTTGTTAGAGCTTCCCAGGGACTTGGATTCTGTTTGCAATCGAGACCGGTTCAGAGAAGTTTTGTACTTCCAGAGGTGGCTTGCTTGGAACCAGGTGTCCCAGCCTGCATGCTGGGAGGTCACCATCACCGCTCTGCAGGGATAGGTTTTGAAGGACTTCTTCCCTTCCCTGTTTTTCAACACCAGAAACGCCATCACATGTGGTTTAAGTGCCTGTGTTGTACCACTGCCAGCTGATCTCCTGTCTGTACTGCCTTCCAACGTGCTCAGGGCACCATCCCCACCACATAGCTGGAGGAATCAAGACATGGCGACCCAAAGAGCTGAAGACAGATTTGAGATGAGCTAGAACTGCTAGTCTATCTTCCGTGTCCTGAACTAATTCTCTACTTGATCATCTTTCTTCACTACTTTATATGAGGGCTGGTTAGAAAAGTCACACATACCCCTTTTCTATCTTTAACCATCATCCCAGTATGATTTATTCTGCTGACTCCAGGAGACCAGCAGAGCTAAGGGCATACCGGAGGCATCTGACATCAAAACTAAAATGCTGATCATCTAACACAGGGTAGGTTTTTTCCACATGAACTTCAATAACATAATACCACTATCTGTGGACTCCAGATTAGGAATTTAAGGGGAGGGGGGGAAATAATTTAAAGGCCACCTTCACCATTTCAAGAGACTCTGTATTACTTCTACTGATAGCCACTCTGCTTTTTGAACGCAAACCTAATTTGATAGCAATGCTTTGTACAACAAACACAAGCCTTCCCCAGGAAAAGCTGCATGGTTTTTGTCCTGCGGTAGGATGCTCTGGGCAGAGATGCCTTTGTTCCTACCCCACTGCTGCAGGTCGGCCTGTATCCCTCCTGTGAGCTCTACATCTGACTTTGTAGCCCTAAGAAGAAGATGCTAGTGACTTTTAAACAAACTTCACATAAGATGCAGCTCCCTCCTGTGCTCTTTGGATAAAACTTCAATATACTTGCCATGCTCTACAGGCAGGGAATTCTGGCAATTTTTTTTGTAGAGATGGACCATTAAATACATCCTCCAGCAGCAGCCTGCAGTGGTTCTCCATCCCTAAGCCCTACTCCTGCACCAGCCATGGTCGTGTGATGTAGGATGGAGCCGAAAGCGAGGAACCACACTGCAACACCCCCAGCCAGGGGAGCCCCAGATTCCCCTCTCCATGCCGGGGGAGATCTCCAAAGAAACAAGCCCTTTTTATCGGTTTATAGCACTTTCAAAACCAGTGAAGCCTGGCATTGTTTGAATTAAAACACAAAACAAAACAAAAAACCGCAAACAACAGACAGGCAAAGAAAAACAGTAAGGCAGAAGAAAAGTAAAAGAAAAATCCAGTGTATTAAGGTCTGATTGCTAAAGTGTGGCCAATAACTGTCACGTTTACATGCTCTGCTCACTCCGAGCAATGCTGTTTCTTGGCTCTGTTTTGCAGCGGCTACGTAATTCATCCTGTTTAGCACTTCTGCATGCTTTGGCAGATAAAATATTGATCAGCCTGCCAAGAAACACAGAGTGCCATTCTGTTTTCATGTCAGAACTCAGTAATGAACTACATTTATCAAGAGCATCCTCTCTGTGAAAGGTCAGTGGTGAATGTGGCTAAATTGTGATGACAGATCATTAATCCAGTTCCCTCAATAATTGCCCTCTTTAAGAATTTTACTCCTGGTTTCTGTAAATTGTAGCAGGCTTTTACAGTGGGATCCCTGAGCAATCTTCAACCCACTTCTGAGCTAAAGCAGATAACAGAAAACCAGCAAGTCTGGGGATTAAGTGTCTTTCAAAGGAATGCAGTTAACATAAAATAAAAATAAAGTGACGAAGTGCAGAGCTTGCTTTGATGGGTAAACTAATGTCCCTGTAAAATATTATTGTGCAAGATGCCTTGCAATGCAATGATTACTAGAAACATCAGTACTTCTTTAGGTATCAAAAAATGATCTGATAACACCTATAGAGCACCAATCTTGAAGTCCTTGGTGTGCAGCTAACCTGACAGTAGGTACAAACCTAAATACATACAGAAGTCGTTAGAGGATTTGAGCCCCACTGGCTACTGAGCTATTTTTCAGCTCAACTTCAGGGGCTGCACAAATGGTAGATGGCACCTGCAGCTCTTCATAAAATCCACGACAAAAGCTGTGCAGTCATTAGCATCCAGGCCAAGTATAAGAGTATGTGATTATCCACACAAGAAGGTATATACAGAGATGCAAACTTCTTGTAACCCTCCAAAAAGTCTGGAGGAGGTTCCCCTGGGCAGCACCTCCGCACCCCTGGGTGCAGCTACCCACGGCAGCCCACGTGCTCTCAGGTCTGGGTTCCAGCCCTTGAAAATCCGCAGTCCAGGATTTTCCTGGTTGCTAATCCCAACCCAGGATTAGACTCGGTGTGCTATCGCTGCAGGCAAGTGAGGACATCACAACCAGGCATCCCATGCAGAGCTGCCAGCCCCGTTTGGCTCCCTGGATCCCACACTGTCACCTTCCAGAAATCCGCCCGCAACGGCAGGACCACGCTCCCGCTCGCTGCCGCCACGGGGGAGTCTAATCATAACCCAGCACAAATAAACCACTGCCGAAGGCGAACTCCAGTGGCACTAATTTTCAGGGTAACCCTTCGCCACCACCAAATGTGGTAATAAAGAGCAGTTTGGAGCAGGTTGAAGAATGTCATTTCTAAGGCAGGAGGCACTCAGGGTTTCATTTTATTTGACAGTTCCTCTTAGACCATGCCAGCTATTTTCAGCTGTTCCTATGGCAGTTTTCTAGCTCCAGGAAGAAATTCAGTGCAGGAGATGGGAGCACTAAGATTTGTTTTCGTATCCGTTTCCATAGGGCAAAAAAGATGTGGTGACTGAAAATAACATTTCTAGACGAAATTAAATGATTTGAGAAGGGTTTTGTTTTCAACAGCCTATCCTTTCCTATGCTTTATTCAGGCTTTATCTGGTATTGTTAGATGCATCAGAAAAGGACTAAACTAAAATGTTATGGTGTACAAGTTTGTTTATAAGTGTGGTTCCTTAATTCTCACGTCGTTTACAGCTAAATTGCCTATCAGCAACAGCCCATTTTCAAGCTTAAAAAATAAAACTGTTGGCATGCCTAAACTGTAACAATGCGGTCCCAAAACATCAGACGGCTGAATCAGAGTGCGATGATTATGTGAACTCTTTACACCAATAATCCGTGGCCTCATGCCCTGTTTGACTTGACAGAGCAGGTTTACACAGGGACACGAAAATTAAAGATGACTTCAGTTCTTCAGGGGTCTCATCGCAAATCCCCATTCCTCCATGCAAATTTTCTATCTGTCTCTTTCTATCTGTCTTCCTCTACCTTTAATTGCTCTTTTTTGCACATGCATAGAGAGATTGGATGGACTTTCCTCATACTTTTCCTGTGTGGTTGGAAAGGAAAAAAAAAACATCTGCTTTTCTCAACAAGTCGCGTGAACAGATTCCTCTGAGCAAGCGCAGCAGCTCACTGCAGTAAGAGAGGGGAATATCACAAAAGCTTTGTGAAATTCGGATTTCTTGCAATTTAGAGACATCTGTGAGTTTTGAACCTTCCCCTGCTCCGATTTTTATAGGCTATAAGTACTAGATCTGAGCAAACCAATTTAGGATGAAGAAAAATTAACCCAAATTTTAATCTAGAAGAAGTCATGATATCAACCATTTGATTTTTGATCGCTCAGAGGAAGCTTCCTATAAAACACCAGGCAGTACTTTGCAGCAATTACGCTGCAGGTAACTGCAATTGCAATGTTTCTGTAACATCTGATAATAACGCAAGGAGCATCCTGCTGCCTCCAAACACCACCGAAGACCGTGATCTGTACTGTCACTGTGCGCCGAGGAAGCCACGCACCGCAGACGTGACATTTAGGCAATGCTGGCTAATCGCATCCTGCTCCCATCGCAGTGCTACCTGCCCGCCTACTTTACACACGGCTAAACCTCTCAAAGGCTGAGTACTTATTTTATTCCTGATTTGAATTTACAAGTTAAGTGAAACTCTGGTAAAGTTCCTGCTAAGAGGAGCAGATGTTTAACATCATGCAAATTCATGAACATTAGCAATCCTTCAGCTGCTACTGCTGAAAAAATTCAATTAACAATAAAAGCCCAAACTAACTTGCTTATCTTAGGGATATGTTTCAGTTAATAAGATGTACATTTATCAGATATCCATATATAATTTAGCAGCAACTGGGAGTTCACCAAATATATCACAGAAATGGAATACATAGTATGAAGCAGACACTATTAAACAATAGACATTTACAATCTGGAAGAGTTAAAACTTGCCTCAGCGTATATTTATTTCAGTATTTCATTTTATTACAAGAAAAAGCACCCATCTATTACTCTGTGAGCTTTTAAAATATATTAAAAACTTACAGCATCAGAATATAAATTCCCTGTTCTGTAAACAAAAACTCTCTTCCTACCTTACACAATTACCCTCCACACGGCATAAAACTAAATGAATCGCATGCCTTAGCCTCAAATGCACAGGAAAAGAGACGGATGGATTTGCAGCCTTTCTGGGAAAGCCCAGGAATTACAGCTTGGTTTACTAAGTCCGAAAGCAAGTTCTAGATATGTGTCCTTCCCGGGAGGGAGCAGGCCGTAGAAGTTAGGAGCAGCCCCAGGGGAGGGAGGCAGGAGGATGCTTGCAGGTGGGAAAGCAGGCGATAAATGTCATTTATCAAGTGCCTATCACTGCCTAGGCGGTGTGCCACAGATTTATAGATTTTTAAAGCCAGAAGGGATCATGTGCCCACTCTGACCTCTTCCATTACGCAAGCACCAAATTCAACAAGGTTTTCCCTTCAGCAGCTCCATAATTTGTTTGCTCTGTAGCACACCTCCCAGGAAGGCTTCCAGCCCTGATTTAAGCACATAAGAGCAATTTTTCAAATGATTACTTAGTCTCAGTGGGCAAACATATTTTATTTTTAATTTGTTTAGCTTCAATTTCCATCCACTGAATTTTCTTACGCGTTCATCTGGTACATCAAACTGTAAGTCTTATATCCCATATGTCATCTTTCTAGCTTTGCACTGATGTTGGGCTGGGCTCACATCTTGCCTCTCCTCTCCAGAGCTGTGGAATACAGTGGCTCTCACTAAGGCAGCTCACGTTCTAAAAGACTAGGTTTTTTTTTTTCCTCTCTTCTGGGAATTTTATCATCCCACGGTGGTCAACAAAATGACCACTGGCCACGTCTGCAACAACCTTTGGCTTCTAGTCAGCAGCGGGCGGCTCTACCACAATTCAGTGCCCACCACCTGCGTGGGCTCAGCCCCTGCGTGGTACTACGGGGTGATGCTCCACTGTCCCCAGAGAGCCCGAGCCCATTCCCAAACCAGTGTTTTCTAGAAGATTATGGTGGACAATTGCTCTCATCCCACTGGGACATCTCTCCCAAAGATGCACTCAGACAGCGTTCCCAAACGCTATTTAGCATAAAGATGTAACTAACAGCAATGCCTGTCTTCTATGTGATACCATAAGCAAACAAGGCTATTCCTACTGCTGTTTTTATTATTCGCTGCCTACTGAGCATTAGCTGTTATTTTCATGTTTAAAAATTAAAAATGGTTGTCAAACTACAGAGAGGAAACAATGCTGTGAGCATCAAAGCAGATGAAGAAGGACCACCACGCAGTCAAGGCAAACAACTCATAAGTAACCCCTACGCTGCTCGTCCAAACTGTTCGCTGAGTGCAAATACAGTAACAGAAACCAGGACTGAATTATGAAAGATTCATAAACAGAAAAGTGGCTACGTCTAATGATTAATTTATTCACAACACAGCCCGCTCTACTACAAATCTGTCACTCCACACAGAGACATGTTCTTACACATGCGCACACTCACATCCCCAACTCTATGTGCCTGTGGCGTCCTCTCTCCAAATTATATTTTGTCTTCAGATTGTATTGTTTTTCTTTGCAAAAACTATTAAGCTAAGTTAGTGATGCTGCATCCTAAGTTGCAGACAGGGAGGTGGGGAGCGGGAGAGGAAAATGTGCCGTATGCGGTTGTTTTTAACAGTGACAACAAAATGAGCTTAAGAATGTCTAATTACTGAAGATTCCAATCCAAAATACATTCACAGCACAATGAATTGATTCAATTATTGAGAAACACCGTATCGAAATAGCCTGGGAAGACACTGAAGCTTTTGTAAAGGTTAAAAAAAAAGAAGAAACAAAGTCGAGAGGTGTCTGGGCAGATGCGAGGGGGATGCCACCCCAGGAGGGTCCTACCTGCACACAAGGAGGGGGCCGCACACCAGGTCTGAGGGGCTGCATCTGGCAGGGGAGCGGAGCCGGGAGGGCGAGGGCTGGCATAGATGGGGAGCAGACCAGTCAGCACTTCTGAGGATAATTAAGCGGGTATGTTGTACATGCCTTTGAAGAGCACAGACTTAGAGGATCAAATTGTGCGTGGCTGCCAGCTGCCTTGGGGAATGGGAAACGCAGAGAGGTGACAGCAGGACTCAAATAGCAAATTCCTTGAGATACTGCGGGTGGATCTGTTGGTAGCACTTCAGAAGGAGCGCAGCAAGGTGCTCTGCTCGGTTTGCACACTGGAATCCCGAAATGCACTTTTCCTGCTCTGCTCCCCAGCCTGTTCCCCACAAAGGGGCTGGAGAGCAGGCAAATAGCCAAGCAATGCGAAACAAAGCAGCTCAGCAAACTTGTCACGGGATATTGAGGTAGCTGTTTGCTTCCTGAATACAAGCGATTTCTGAGAGAGGCACCGTCACTTAGACTGTGTCCTTGGGAAAGACACCACCACTCCTCCTCCCATGGGAGACTGGCTTTGCTGTGCTCAGTCTGGCCCGTAAGGGATATTTTGTATTATTACACTTTCCAATACGAAAAATAAAACAAAGAAACAACAACAAAAGGTAAAAATATCTATGAAAAGCCACGCTCCTGGATAGCAAAGGTTGAGCAGAGCTCCTGAAAACAGGGGTGTTCTGCATAAATCCAGACTTTGATTTCTGTTTCAGTGCTTCAACAAATCAAAGGTAATTAAAGGCAATCCTACTGTGTAGGACTGACATCTCCATCTGTGTGATCCATGCTGTCTGGGGTCGAATCGTCCATCCCAAAGGCCTGGATGCTCCCATGAGCTGTTTCTTTCTGAGCTGCACAAGGCAGCGCGACATGGTGCTTCAGGAACCTCCCTAGTCAGTCTGCACAGAGCTGGACAATGAAAACCCGGCTTTTAGAAATAATTACCTAGATTATATTTATGCTACATATTTCCTTATGCTTTTGCTGCAATGATGGCTGGCTGAGAGAGGTTTCTTCATGGGATGAACCCTTTTGACTCCCAGCGATGGCAGGAAGGCTCTGATCAGCGTGGTTTCACTGTGATGCACAAAAAGAGCATTTGGGGGGCAGCTGCAGGACTGCGGGGGGATTTTAGTGGGGTTGGGGAGCAGATTGCACTAATCCGGACTTCACCCTGTCTGTCCAGTCCACTTAGAGGCTCTGAGATGAGGCTTTTGCCATACATCCAGAGAGCTCCTGGCACAGGGTTAGAGTTTCCAAGTGCTGCCAAAACACAAACAATAAGAATAAATACGGCTCAGCAGATCTGCTGGGACCCTTCTGTCTACAAACACAGTAGCATCAGACGTGGTTGTCAGCAAAGGATTACAGCTTCAAGTACAGAAGCAGCAAAAGCAGGAGATGGACAGGAAGTTAAGAGCTATCATCCTTGGTTTGATGCACACAGTTTGGAGGCCAAAGACAAGGGAAAAACCAAAATAAACACATCAACGGGTAAAAAGAGGAAGATTTGTTTTAAAGCCAATAATATCTTTTGCAATGCACCCGCTGTAAACATCAGTTTACACCTGGTGCTGTGCTTTAGTTTTAATTTTTGCACCTAAGGCTGCTATTTTTAAGTGAAGGGAACAGACCTAGCAGACCATTAATGTTTGGGGAGTGCTGCTTTACTAATATTGAAGCCAAATCTTCATGAATGATCTGCAGGACAAAAAAAAAAAAAAAAAAAGAAAAAAATTCTTTCTGGCCATTTGAAGCACCTGAAGACATCTATGACACACCCACTCGTCATCATGAACTGGAGAGGTAATTTTCGTACAGCAATGACTAGCTTAGCTCAACCTTCACGTCAGGAGTCACATGAGGAAGAGTCTTGGTCCATTGGCCTGGGCAACCAGAAAGCCTTGGTTACGTTTACACTGTAGCCAGCTCGCAATTCGCATTGCTATCAGGAAAAATCTCATCACAACTTTAACCCAGATATCCTGTAATTCAAATTAACCCAACAGGCTTTTGTTAGATAAACGGTACATTTGCTCCTTATGCCTGGTTCAGTTGATGATGCTATGCAATCTGCTGTTTGACATTTTACAATCCTCTACTTTATTCCTATTAGAGAAAGCAAAATTGTCTGGATTCCTCCGGGAAGTAACCAATGCTCACTTTTTTATGGCTGACTGGCACATCTATCAAATACGTCTTGATAGCAAATATATTATTTGGAAGATTTAATAAATGTTAAAGCCCTCTGGCACTAACATAAATTTTACTGATCCTGTTCTGCTCTGAAACGCTTACCTTTCCAAACAATTCACTGGCTTCTACTGTCAGAAGGGGCACTTCGCCTTCACTCCATACTAGGGATCCCATGAATCCGACTCCCTGGTAAAGGTACTTACCTTTCTTACCATCTGGTTTCTCACCTGTGCCATGAAGCACACATGGGAAAAGAGGCCAACAATGCATATGATAAAGGCTACTACATGCTATCCTTGGTGATGGATAGAGTCAAGAACATGAAATTTTTTTCTTGTGTATTTGTGCACACAGGTTTTCCCTGTTGCCTTCTTGAAGACACTTGCTTCTACCACAAGACCGCAAGGTCTGCCCTGGGACAGCTTCATCTTCTATCACAGTAACTTTTAAAGCAATTCTGAGGCAGCCACTGCCTATGGTCAGCCTGTTTCTCTCAGCAACATCCCTCCTCAGAAGGTGTGCGATGTTTACGACTGCCCCTGGGAGACACGGAGAGCACGGGGTGTGCGCACATGCTGGCAACTAGTCCTTGTGACATTTTCAATTCAAATGCAATGGGAAAACACCTAATTCTCCCCAAATTGTGTGTCCTTCCACATCCTCATAATCAAAGGCATTCAGCGAAACCTGCCACAAAAGGACTGCTGATTTTAGGCTCTTCCGCACCTTGCACTTGAACTGTGAAGTATCCTCCGAGATCCTCTTGTAAAGCACTAAAGGACAACGGGATTACGGTAGTGTTTATTATTGTTAAGGATGTGTGTAACGGTCTGATAGCGATGTACTGTGACTGTTGTTGAGATGTCATTAGGAGACCTCTCAGGCATCTCATTAGTAGATCATAACATACACCCTAAAGGGCCTTACTGCAATTACAAAATGTTAACTTCTAAAGAAGAAAACATGCACAAGGAGGGAGAAAGCACTTTTAACATGGGGGGGGGGGCAAAGAGTAAGATACTTCACACAGAAAACTCTTACAATTGGTCCAGCAACAATAGACTGAAGGGAAACATTTACAATATGCACATGTACGCCTGAGAGTCCCCTTCCTCCTCTGGAATTTGATGAGGTTAAAACTACTCCACCGCAGCAGTTACAAAGGTTTGCAAAATAATAGTTGGATTTTTGTTCTTATAATCATCCTGCACAATATATGCTACCCCAGAAATCAATACAGCCTCCCAGGACAGATAGTCAAAATTTACCACTTAATGATAGAACGTCCTGACTGCGTAAAGCATTAAATGCGATCTTTTCCGCGTGACAAACAGCACAGACGAGGACTCTGATTCCTACTGCACCAGCTCGGCCAATCGACCACAACATTCAACCCAGCTACTCCTTCGAGTACACCATGACCCACCTGTACCAAGGCAGCTGCAGCATTACAACTCTCAGGGCTCCGACACAGAGAGAAAAATAAGAATATATCTACTCTAACTTCCCATTTACAACACAAACCCATGCCGCTCCTCCTGCCCTCTCCCATCAGAGCCCACACAACAGAAACAATTAGATTTGTATTTCTACTCTAAATCCACATTATGGGGAGCAAATGCAGCAGATGAAGAAACAGAACGAATAAATAAAAGCTCACCGATGCAACAGGCTGAGTTTCGGGGATGAATTCCTCTCCTATTTTTCTGTCGGATTTTTTTTTTCTTTTTCTCTTAAGCGCTATAATGATAGATGATGAATGGGACAGTCACCTAAGCACTGGAAGTGCTTTGCTGCTGACAACGCAAATAACCTTTCTGCGGTTCAGGGTACCAATTCTGGAGTAGGTCTGCTGGAGGCCTGTCAAGATAACAATATCCCCACACTGAACCATCAGCAGTGGGATTTTTCATTATATATGTCAGTAAAGTACAGAAGGAAGCTTCTTACTGCAGAAATAAGGGGATAAAAACATGTTTTTTCCTGAAGATTTTCAGCACCGAGTGACAGATATTCCAGGGTAAAGCACGAATGACAAATCACTATGTTTTGATCTGCGAGAGCACTACACTGAGCCTCTGTCGAGAGGGAATTAGCAGAATTCAAAAGCTGGGGCACAGGGAGCGACGGCCCCGAGGGAGCTGCCCGCCCAGGCACAGCACGGCTGGTGCCGGCACTTCTGTCCCCGTTCTGCAAAGCTCCAGCTTGTGCTCTGCCTAAAGACTCCCCGTAGACCCCCCTAAAGAAAGGGGCTCCCCAAATTTCCATCTCTCATTTGGACAAGGATCGTCTCTCCCACAGCAAACCCACGCACTGCCTCTTTGTGCCTCGGCCACAGCCGAAAGCCCCACGTTACAGCCACGCTGAAGAGGACGGAGGGAACATGGGGCATGGCCCTCGGAGCCCTGCTGCGTCCTGACAGCCACCCCCAGCATCGGAGCGTGTTTCGTGGTTTAAGAGGGAAGAAAGGGAAAACACATCACTAGACTCTTCCAAAAGAAAGTATTTAAGCCATTTACAGGATAGCCTTCAAAACCACCTTAACACCTTCCTGCCCAAATGGCACTACAACAGAGACCCCCCCAACCACAGTGGTGATTTATGTTTCCTATGCCAGCAAATCTTTTAATTTCACTCTCTGTTCCATATTCAGAACGTTCAGTATTTATTTCAAGCCCATTAAATACAATACAAGTGACAGATACAAGCAATGTATTCTTTGGTTCCCCGGGCTCTGTCGCCTGATGAACCGACACGACACGAGCCCTGACACTCACAGTAACCGTAAAGCATCACAAGGGCTTGGGCTTCTTCACAATTTACAGCCAGCCTTCATTCCCACAGAGATCACTGAAATCCCACCTAGCTGTGTCCAAACAGCACAGGACACAAATGAAGCTCAAACCACTGAAGAGGATAAAACCCTGAGGTTTATTACAGCTGGGAGATTAGAATTCAATATTGCAGCAGAGAAGGATGTTAAAATGCTGCACAGATTTAGCTCCTCTTCGCTCAGAGAGGTTGTTTGATAATGGTAAGTCTGGTTTAACATAGTTTTATTGACATAAATTCCATTTGAGAGCTCTGAAGGAAGAAGTGATGCTCGTGCCTCGCACTCCCAGCCACCGGGTACCCAAAGTGATTTTCCTTCTCCGTCAGGAATTGGATGCAGCTTAACCTGCAGCGCCAGGCACCAGTAACTCACCGCGCTGCGCTGCACTGCACGTGTCGGGCATCGCAGAGTGGTTCTGTTGGCATTACAATAAGAGCAAAGATCTGGATACCGAGTGCTCTGAAGAAGCGATGTAATTAAGTTTTGTGTAAGGAAGTCCTTCCAACGCGGCACGTTCCATACGATAATAAGACTTGTTGATAACATGCCTGTTTCCCCAGTGAAAACCTTTTCTAATCATCTTGGTATCTTGCTAAAGCCCCCTACAAGCGTACAAAGGCTCTGCGTTAATGAGTCAAATCAGTATACACATGGTCTTGCACAAATGCTTTTCTCCTTGTCTTTAGTACCACATAAAATACAACAGCTATAGAAAACGAGCGGAAGTTCCTGCTCTGGAAGGTAAGCCAAGGAATTTAATGCCATTTATTAGAAGCAGGGTCAGGTCCTCAGTCACGTCAGGTCTTTCTCATATGCTGTGTGGTTTTGTGATGTACAAAATGAGATGTATCACTCTAGGTTTCTGTTAAACTGTTTGAAACGTGGTAAAAAGTAAAAACGGGATTCAATGTTCAAGTTTTAATTAAAAATTTAGCCAAACCACACGGCAGCTGATGAAAACAACTTGTGCACCACAGCCTCCCGTCATCCTCCTACAGCCTCTGCCTATCTTCCAGATACCTCAAAACCACAGCCAGGCAAATTAAAACAGCACAAGAAGCCTGCCATGTCTTTACCACTGTGGTTTTAAGCAAATGAACGGTAACATATTAATGCTGCACTTACAGGGTGACTGCATTTCTCTCCAACAGACTGCCCTTTTTGCAGACGATTGCTCCCACTCTGCTTGCCCCAGTTTTACGAAGGTGGGGTATCAGTGAGTTTGCAGGACAGCCTTCATTCACAGCACAGAAAAGACAACTGGAATCAAGATCTGTGCGTATTTATTTCAATATCTTTTCCCTGCAGCCAATAAATGAAAAAATAAATGCATTTTCTGTGTTTAATTTCCCACCCATGTAAGATACAAGTTTGGTCATTTCTTCTGCCTAGGCTGGAATGACCTCTCTAAGAAAAATAGCAGAAGATTCAAACCATCATTTGATAGCTTCGTCTGCATCCACATCAACAGAAAAAAAAATTAACCATTCCTTCTGTCAGCTGATGCACTCTGATAAGCAGTGGCCAGTCACATTAATGGGACTAAGCTCCCAGCTCAAGATTATCCAAGCAAGTAAAGTAACCTCTTCAGTTTTATTCTTTCTTTTTTTTTTAAATATAATAGCAGCCAAACATCTGAAAATTTTTAAAACTAATATTCTAAAATTTTATGCTTCACATGCTAGGATTTGTAACATCACAAAATGTTTTGAGTTGTAGTCAGTCAAGCAGAAAATATACCTATAGCTGTCAGATAAATTTATTTTAAGCTGTGAAAAAATTATACTGCTATCTAACATAACATAGCATCCCGGCATCTCAAAGATACCAGCCAACAGCCTGTTGGTCTAATTCATATTTCAGAGATATTGCAAGTGACCCATATACAAAATGTGATGGTGGCATTCACGAGTAGATTTGTAGAAACAGAGTAACCCTGTCGCACTTTTTTTTTTTTTAAAAAAAAGAGAAATCTGGAAAGATTGCATATCTGGATCTCTGTTACAGGGTGCAGAAGGTCAGCAGCAACTCAGCCCACGCAGTCCGAGATGTCTGTATTACACAGACAGAGAAACTACGGCAATGCTTTTTCGCACAGTTGTTCCTTTGCAAGTCACTATGCCCACATTTCTTACCTCCTGTATCCGCATGGAAAACACAACATATGCCAAAGCCTTGAGCAAACCAGCAAACATCAGCAGAGCAACAGTTTTTACAATGCTCGTCAACATTTCCTACAACACACAAAGAATCGAGACTGTTCTCTGGCTAACTGTGCCACTCCCCAGGTCACCCTTTTTTCATGTTTTTTAAAATCTTACTTAGTGCCTTTGGCTTCCACTTCATGAATTCCCTTCCGACAGACTCTTTTGCTGTTCCCTCCACACATGCAGCCTGGAGGAAGCCATTATAGGAAATCTCGAGCATTTGAAGCTCCATGAGAAGGCAACCCCAGAGCTTTACAAACCCTGCACCCCCCCAGGAAAGCCACGCAGAGTCTCATCCTGCTAACGGACGGCCCTTCTCTGCATCGTTTTATCAGGATCTTTTGCCTTGCGAGCTTTGTGGCATATTATGGCATAACTGCTTTCTTAGAGATATTCAAATGTCAAAACAGTTCCTTTGCTTCTATTCATTAAGTCTTACAAAAAAAATTAAATTTTCATGTCAGGTAGAAGATCTCCACAGTCTTTCAGGTTAAAAGACGTTTTAAGAAAGCTGAGCCTGAACTTTAAAAAAAACCCCACACAACACATTATTACCCAGAGAGACACTGAAATCAATTTATTTCCCAGTTTTAATAAATTAAATCCTCAAAAGACATTTAGAAAAGCTTTATCTGAGAAAGGCGTATGCTCCAAGAGCATGCTTTTTCCATGGGTACATATTTGCAAAGTGAGGGAAGTGAAGAAAGAAAAATGTTAATACACATTTGGCTAATGCCATATTCCCTGGTACTTCACTTCCCACATGCTCACTTAGCTGTTACGCTGCAAGGGAGGGATGCAATGAAGACCAGAGAATAAACCTGAGATAAAACACAAATAGCACAGTTCAAGACAGTGATAATAGCACATTTAAAACAACACCTGGCAGAAGTATCTGCAGATGGGACTCCTTCAAGTCATAAAAGAAAAGACTGCAGCTACAGTATTTCCTTCTAGGAGTGAAATGCTGAAAAACTACAATTGCAGAAGCCTTGGAGACAAGGCAGCTGACAGATTACGATCATTTCTAAGGAAAGATGCCAGCAGTAACGTCCTCCATCATTCCCCCACGATGGCACTGCTATAAGACAGTGTCAAACCTTGTAGAGATTGCACTAGCAAATAAAATTGGGAGCAGTCCACAACATCAAGGCAAACTTCCTAACACGGCTAGCCTTTCCATGTTTTTGTTAACAATATCAGCAGGTGTTATTAATGAAACTAATCTCTCAGCTTCAAAGTCAACACCTATTGCTTATCTGTACCTCAGCTTTTCCAATACACTATGAGCTTGAAAATATCTCAAATTCATTTCAAGGGCTTTTGGGAGGGAAGAGGGCAGGAAAAGTTGAGGCCACCTTTTTACAGTACTTTTCACAAGCTGCTGCTAAACACTCTTCCTAATTTCACAATCACAGCTATGAACATCACTACTCAAAAAGCCCCACTGCCTGTGTTTGTAAAAAAGGAAAGCTGCTCTTCCCCTGGGGAGCAGATATTACCAGCACGTCCTCCTCTGCACGCACAACCTTCCCAACTCGCCTCAAATGACATGGGTTGGAATACACCATGAGAAGGGCACTTATGAGATTGCAGTTGGAGGTTTTGATGACTCCTAAACTTATGAAAATGAAATAATCAGTTGCACCTGTTGGATGGAACCTGGAAAATACTCTGATCTGTATGGGTAGGATTATTTTTACTCCTTATGAGTTTAAATATAGAGCTTAATTAAAAGGCACTCAAACACATATTGTGATTCAGACTATGAAGACACCAAATTACATAATGTCTCCTGTCTGCTAAGGCCAGAAGTGGGTTTGGGGAGCATCATGACCTACAAACAGAGGAATTCTTTAATCTAAACTCTCCTGAACTTGGTGGCAGTAGATTGCCCAAAATTCAGCCAGCTCAGCAGGGCATGCCTATCATCTTAATATCTTTTATATACATTTCTGCACGTGATTGCACACACAAGGATATGGTGCAGCAACATAATGGGCCAGACTCTCAGTGGGTCTCAGACAGGAGGACACAGAGGAGGAGCTGCTTGCTGGCTAATTCAGTGCCAGCATCCTTATCGCCATGAATTGTGCCCTAAACTGTATTAGCTGGCTGCTGCGTCCCTAGTAGGCGTGAAGCTTTGGACATACATCTGCTTTTGCAGTGAACATCCCCTGCATGTGAAAGTTTAAGCTCTCAGAAACATACATTCTAAATTAAAAAACTAAAAATTCCTAGGAATGGAACTGTATTGTGAGTTTATTCATTTCTCTTCCCTTAATGCTGTATGTCTGGCTGCAAAGGAAATATTAGTATTTTCTACAGCAAAAAAGGCATCTAAGGAGTCAAAGCCGATAGCTTTCAAAACATCTCCAGCACCTGTTTCAGACTTACTTGCTTAACTCTTTTCTTTTCCTTTGCACTCTCTATATGGTGTTCTGCAGCAGGGATCATTCTCTTTTCAACTCATCTGAGCACGTAGCTGTATTCATGCTATGGAGAGCTGGTCACACCATCACCCTTCCAGCCTTAAAGCTCTCAGAACCTGACTGCTTGCAATACCTGGCAATGAATGTGTCTTGGCAGAAGAATAGTTTATGTTTGACACTCATTATTGTGATGTAGAGCCGAAAGAAGTTTCCTTTCATTAAAATATATAATTAGGGGTTCTTTTTAAACATCAGGAAAAAATCCTATCTTGTTTTCGATGAAGAGTTTTTGCTTCTTTGACTTGAATCAAAAAGCATCTCTTTTGGCAATCTCCCACCACACTCACACATCAGCTGTTAAAAACATCTTGAAAGGCACAAAATAAAATTAATCACATCTGGAGCCAATTTGGACATGTATTTGTTTTCTAAACAGTATTAAATTCAAATCAGTATCTTGAAATGATAATATAAGCATATGAAATCAGATAGAAATAATGAGAAATTGCCTTATTCGTACCATGCTTACCGTCTACACATGCTTACCAAAATAACTGTGATCCTAACTCCTTAGTAACTTCATGGAGCTAACAGATCAGAAAACCAGACCTAAATTAAAACTAAATATAAAGGCAAGTACTTCAGTGACTGGCCACCCAGCCTGCCAGACAACAATGCCTGTAAGAGGTACCATACTTGAACATCCACCCAAGTCAGCTTCTTGGACCAGACAGGAAACATACTGTAAACAGTTCTGCAAAATCTATAGGTTATGGATTCCTCTTTCGTGCAATTATTCAGCGTAGCAAACAGGCTAGTCTGTAAAATCTACCCAATGCATGCAGTTTCTAGAGCTGTGCTTGTTATCACAGTCTATGCCCTATGTGCACAGCCCTCAAGCTTCACACAAAACTGTCGTTCATCTGATACAGAGGGCAGCACAACGGCAATGCCTCTGCGGTTGATGCCTGTCAGCACTACCATTCCCACCTCTGATGCTCAGGTAAGCAGCAATGTACACTGCTCCATAACAACTCAACTCTCCTCTACCACCCTCCTCAACACTGCACAACAGGCTCATGTGCTGAGGAGGAGGAAGATGTGATCAGTGCCATGACATGGCACTGGGACCCACCACCACGTTTCGTGCCTGGGTACACAGCCACTGCTTCTCCTAGCTTCAGCTTTGGGGTACCTTCAAATCACCAGGATTTTCTCAGAGAGCTGTCTTTGGTTTGAGGTGATCTAGATGTGATTTTTTCAGGTAGCAAAACCACCACTCATTGGTTGAGCCAATCCTGGTGCTTCAGGAGAGAGGTGTGATGCTGTCAAATGCCCTTTCAAGATGCTGGACATGTGGGAAGCATAAAACAAGTCAAAGCACCTCCCAGTAAAAAAAAAACCCTCTCTCTGGTGATGGTTCCTGATGAGCTTCAGAGCCAACTTGGATGCCAACCACCTTAGAGTCAAACCTTCTCTCTCACAGTCCCCTGACCACACCGGGCTGACCAAGAAGTAAAGAGAGATGACTCAAATTCATAATTTGATCTGCAGAAAACATGATAGAGAAACCAACAGTACCCTCAAGAAGGGTAAAACTGCAGGTAAGATGACAAGGTTTTGGAAAAGATGGCTGAGAGTATAGGAAGAAACACGATGGAAGTAGCTAATATCGCCAGCACCAGTCTCCGAGTTGGCTGGACACCTCCCTCAGTGCTTTTTCCTGTTGCTCACAAATAAAACATTAGGTTAACAAGAAAAATACACTGTTTAATTAAATGCCTGTTCACATAAATCCAGGTAGTTAAGACTCATAGGGATTCAGACAATCTGTGTGGACCAAGACAGACATTTCCCAGCACAGTAGCTGGAATAAAATTTTTTAAAGAAAATGCTCCAGTCTTTCAGGGTAACAAACTTCCAACAGCCTTCCTGTACAGATCTTTTCCTCCCAGTTATCCCCACGGACATTAAGTTTTCCCTGGCACAACCAGCCACAATCAAAAACTGGAGCACCCCCTGACCTAGCCCAGCATCTGCCCACCTCTGTTGGTGGCACATTCCCACTACAGCAGATGGTTCTACAGACGTCAGAAATGGCAGAAAGGTTTTACTGAAACAAGGCAAGATCAGGAGGATCTAGCTCACATACAAAAAAAACCCCAACAAAATAACCCTCAGGAAAGTCTGCTGTTCTTCCACCATTATTTCAAAATCAAGAGTATCCCTTTTATCCAGACAATGAATAAGGAGCTATATAGTAATTTACAGCTGCCCTTTCTGACCTCTGAAACAAATCAGCCATTAGAGGAAATCAGATGTTGTCTTCCAGGGTGCTCGCTGGCAGGTGGAGAAGAGAAAGTAAGAGCCCGTTAGAGGGTAAGTATGAAGGACACAGAACCTGGCAAGCTTTGAAACGATCCTGTCTCACTGCAAGGAGGCTGCCAGCATGGACGCACGCAGCAAACGCTGCAGCAGGAGCAGAGCGAGGAGGAACCAAGGCAGACGACGTTGCGTACATCTCTTCCCAGTACCCCCATGTCAACCTCAGAGAAACACGCTCCATGCAGTCACAGTTCCTTGAGGACCTGACATCTCTTTCTTTCCTGGCCAGAAAAAGTGTTAGAAATATAGAATCTAAAAATACTTTTTTTCTATTTTCGTTTTCTAAATAAATAACAAAAATGTGACGAAAAGAACGTTTCTCTGGGGCTCACACTTTTCAAACATAAATCAAGCAGATGGTATCTCCCTTACAGGCAGATGATCGCCACCTCAAAAAAAAACCCAAAGTTGATATCTTCATTTTCAGAGGAGACAGAGCAACATTCTCAATGTCATGAAGAACCAGGAATTAAATCCAAGATAACTGAGGTACTCTGAGCACTGGGCTGAAGGGAAGGAAATACTTGCTATTTTTAACGCCTACTCATTCAACAGAATAACTTAAAAAAACCACTTTCATGCCTCTCTCCCTCCATGTTTTGGGAGCAGTCTCTTCACACCCTGGTTCTTGCTCCTCTTTTTTTGTTTTCCCATGATCTCGAGGATGTTGGTAGCATCAGAAACATTGTGAGGGTGATTTTTTTAAATCCAGCCTGGCTGCTGGTGAGCGTTGCAGAAAACCGGCCAAATTCCCAGCCCTGCAGAAATAACCGGGGTGCCTACGGCCAGGGAGCAGACACCAGCTCCAGGACTTGGAGCAGGTCTTTGACTCCTTGCAGTGCTCGCTGTGATAGGTAATAAATGCTGATAGACATAATCCACTAAAAAATAGCAAAAGAACTAAATGAGAGGGGAAATTGTATAGCTAGAAGAGAGGCCATATGCAATTACCCACATTAATAACTACTGACAATCTTTCCCAGGGCATTTCAGCGGTGAAACTAAGTTTTCCATACTACAGAAACAGCCACAAGCTCTTCTTTTGGCAACATAATTAATTGGAGAACGAAGAATACTATCAAACAGTAAAAGCCACAGTTGAAAACGATGCCTTGGTTCAAGCATCATGATACATGTTCCTGGGGTGCCGGGAGCCAAAGGTGGCAGCACACGAGCACGATGTGGTCATGCAGCCCCCCTGCTACCCACAGCGAGTTCTATGTGTACAAATGCGGAAGCATGTTCAACATATAGCCAGGTGAACACAGTGAGAGCGGAAAGACAAGCATAAAGCGAGATCAAACACAGCTTTCCATTTGACTTCAGACTGCAAGAACATCACAGCACTTCTGCAGCCTTCCTTGAAGGCTCCCCCGTTGCCCCAAGGTCCCACCTGGGCCGACAGTTTCACCGCTGCGGTGCTCGGAGACGTGCCCCTGTCGCAGGGACGAAACTCTCTGCTCCCAGGGAGGATTGAGGTCTTAAGAGTACAAAAAAATTACATAGCAGCTGGACAAAAGAAGGTGTTAAAATGAGCAATAAAATGCAGTCAGGAAATCTGGAAGACATTCTCTAAAATCTTAATTAATAGGAAAATCTTAAGGACTGAGAGAGACCATAAATCCGAGCTGTATAGATCTCTGATTAAGGTTTGCCACATCGTATCCTGCAGAAGAATGGAAATGGTTATAGTCTGCAAATACACTCAGAAGATGATAACACGGTTTTGCTTTCAAAGATAAAGCAGAAAATAATTCAATTTAACAATCAAATGGGAGGTGGGGACCCACGCTGGGGGTGCTGCGGGGGACGGAGGCGCCTGGCTCGGGCACTGATCTCTTGGAAAAAAAGAGATGAAGTAAAATAATACAAAAGGACTCATTTCTTCTATGTCTTAAAAAAAACCCAGAAGGACACTTCCATATTTCCTCAGCTATTGCTGCTGATATGCCAAATCTCCTCTACAAGGTGTGTCCCTCAGATCCAGACTAAAATTGTACAGAGCTGAGAGGGAATAAGCAGCAAAACATCCATAGGTCAGGAGCAGGAGGGCCTGGACTTGGCCTCCATCCATCCTTCAAACCTCTCCTGCTCCAAATCCATCACTCCTTGCTGTCCGCAGGGCTGGAAAACCAAACCTAAACCCAACCAAGCAGCTGTGGCAGCAGCAGCTACAGCAGAAACTGGATCTGGGGACAGCGTGCCCCGAATGCTGTCCTTCCCTAGGGACTTTCAAGAGCAGCAGAGCCCCTCCGTCCCTCTCCATGAAGTGGAGTGGCTCCTCCCGTGCAATGACACAGACAAGAAGTTGCCCCCAGAGCACTGGGACTTACTGAGTTAAATTTCGAAGTATTTTCACACATAATGGCTCCCTCTTGTGTCTATTCTCCCGTGTCTCTCACCAAGTTCACCTTCACCCTTGGCCTCCTGTGGACAACCACAACAGGTTCTCAAACGTCATGAAACCCACCGTCTGGGTCTCTGCACCTCTGTTAGATTTGGTTGAAATTAGTCAGAAAGTTCAAAACCTATTAGAGAGAATAGGTAACTAGCAGAGAGCACACTACATTGGTGTCCAGTGATTGCAAACTGGTTTTAAAAGGTCCATAATATTAGGAAGACATTGAGGACTACCCTACGTTTAGCCATTGAGAAACTCCACCCCAAGGTCACAGCACTCCGAGTCCCGTCTAAGCGCACAGAGCGGGGCAGGAGTTATTAAGGGACTATCGCTGCCAGGCTGTTCCTTGTGCTGGTATCTCCCCTGGCAAACCAGCGAGAAGAAAAGCCCACAAGGATACGCTTCTTGGCTTCCGTATCGGCGTGTGCATTACCCCGTGTCTGCAAGGAGCCAGCTATTGCTTTGTTTTTCCACTTAATCCAGAGATATCATCAATAGCTTCATCTATTTGTGGCACTAGAAAACAACGGAGGGTCGGCCAGGGCTAACATCGAGCCCCTTCCATCAATTATCTATTCATAGGATTGGAAAAAGAAAGTCACGTGGGTGAAAAGAAAAAGCACCTCTCTCATTTTGACTAGAAAGATGCTATTTTCAAAATGGCTACAAAACTGAATAGCAAGAGCAGACCTTACTTGATCAAAGAAATAAAGAAGTGCTACCACGGCCATTAGTCCTGTGTTTCAGATCTCATTTTATTCACAAGAGCCCACGGTTTCTCCAGGGGTTACGAGGCAGGCTTTAGGTTTGCACAATTCAGATAATCTGCAGAGATCTTACTTAAAAGTAAATCCGACCAAAGTTTTTTTCCAGAGCTTCACGCTGAGTGGAAGCAGCCACCGGTTGGCACCATAGGAAGCACCCGAAAAGCGGCCGTCTCCCCGGCACCAGAAACACGCTGCAGGCAGAGCTCACGACGCTGCAGCCAAAATTGAGTTAAAACCGTGTTTCCTGAAAGCTGCATCATATGCCTCTGGTTTTACCCAACTTTAGCACTTGCATTCAAAACTAACTGAAGCGCTCAAATCTCTTCAATAAAACTAGTTTTGGCAAAATGGGTGGTATTTACTTAAGGGGTATTTTCACCTTTTTCTGAATGCTAATTTTTGTTTGTTTAAAAATGTAAGACAGCTCTAAGGCAGAGCACAGCTAGCGACAAGGAGTCATTCAGTGCACACTCTGAATTTTTAATGAAGTATTTTAATTAACCCATGGATAGTAATTCTCTTCAAAGTCTTTTTTAAAATAAAATGATAGCTTTTTATGAGCAAGCTTACTGTTCAAAAAATTAAAAATATTATCTGACTTCTTAGACATGAATTTCACTGAATAAAAACATGTCCAAATTAAAAAAAACTGTAGTCAAATTCTGAAGTTATCACAAAATATTTGTACAAGGTCAAAGTAACTTCAAGGGCTTTAAAATGAAACGCTTTTTGAAACTTTGTTTTCCAAACAAAGGCAAATACTGAAACCATCTCTATTCACACTATCAGTAAAACCAGGCAAAATTCTACGATCAAGACAACATTCTTCTTTCCTCTTAAAAGATACTAAAACCCACCCCGGGTTACCTTACCGTTCAGACTCACACAACAAACCATGGCAATGCAGCCTTCCCCTCATTAGAAAGTACCAGAAAAGGTTTAACAGTTTGGATGTTGATTAAAAAAAAACCAACATAAGAGACAAACACTGCTGATCATCCCGCTTATAAAAGCCCGTACATCTGCTGCCAGCACACTCGTGTACGCTATGGGTGCTCCAATGCCAGCTGGGAAGGGCAGCACCACGTATATACATAGACGGCGCAGGTGAGAGCCCTCCCTACCCGATCAATTCATAATCAATACACTGCAGCGCTCCGAGGCAGCTTTTTAATGCTTTCACTTTGGGGTTATTATACTTCAAAGACAAATGACAAAACTCTGAAGTAAAACAGCCTGCGCGTGCTGCCCGCAAATATAAATGCATTTAACTTAAGACGTAGTCGGTATCGATCCTGCAAACAACTCCCCCTCTGACATTAACGGGAGCTCTGTGCGCCTGTCTCACAGGGACCAGAGCATCACCGCTGCCCTTTTCATTCGGATAGGCCTTTATTCAATTAGACCCAAGAGCAAGAGCAGAACCTTTTTCATTTCGTAATATGCTGAAAACAGAATATTTGCTCTGACACAGGTTTTGACTGTTTCCCCAAGCAGAGCGGCGGGTAGGGATTAAGTGCTAATTGCAGTCGCTCTCCCTGACGTGCCACAAGACAAATCTTTGTTACTAAAAGGCTTGTTTTTGTTGGCAGTCTTGAGAGGGCTCGTTATAAGTCATCACCAGATGTCACCAATTCTTCATAAAATACAATAGAAAGAGCATTTTTTCCCAGCAAAAAACAACCCACAACCCCCCGAAGTGTAAAAAAAAGCCAGAAATACACCATTACGGAGTATTTTTAGCCACAGTATAGCTTCCCTTTTTCCACTACATATCTAAAATAACACCTACTGAAACAGGAACGAGGTATTCTCTTAACGTCAGCACTAATGACAAGCTCTCATTTACAGATAGCGTACTTCACCCCAGCCTCCAAGAAGATGATCAACAGGTCTTCAGCAGAAAACACAGCCCCTAGCAGCCAAGAACAAATCCCCGTCCATAGAAATAACATGACATTGCAACCCAGCAAAGCAGAAGGCCAGACGGGACAAGGTGACCTTCATTTCTCTTTAAAGAAAACATGTAAGAGTAGGGTGAAAAAAATGATGGAAAACAAGTTTGTCACACCAAGCTGTGCGTTTTACCAGGGGAATTCCCCGAGATGAAGGTATGTCACAGCAGTGCAAATTAAAGGCTAAGGGCCCTGCAAAGTCCCTTATGTGCACTCAGCTACAGCCCTGGTGAAATCCCGGCAGCTCTCATACTTCAGGGGGCTAAGTTGAAGATGGGGACGTGTTTTCTGTCGCTAACTTTCCCCTGGAAATCCAAGTGAGGAGGCTTCCTAAGGTAAATGATACACTTCAGCTGCCATATCGCTTTACCCATTTTCAGATCTCAAATCAAATTTGGTCACTTTTTTTTTATTATCAGCCCAGAGAAGCATCCGAGTGACCGTCATCCAAAACATATTAGGACATGTGTCACTCATCCCTCACACCCAGCCACACTGTCGGTATGCAGTCTGGCACTCGGAGCATTTCATCTATTTTTACCTCGGGGTTGCTTTGAATGAAAAATATTCTGTGCACAAACTGTGCACTGTTGCTTGCAGATCTGTCAGTTATATTTATTTCACAAGCAGTTTAAGACATGATGTGAACTGAGTTGCTGGTAAGATTTTACTACAAGCTATCAAAGTCTTCCGCAGACACCATCTGTAACTATCCACTTTCATCCTCACACCCACCAACTCACACGCCCAGTGCCAACGGTGAGCATAGCCACAGCTTCAAAATCCCCCTGACTGTCTGCAGAGTCATTATTTGGGCACTGAGAGAAACCCAAACTCATCAGGACAAACATTCAACTCCGGATGGTGAACGGGCAAACCCAGAAAGGAGCCTCTGCTCCTGCTGCGCCATGGGACCGCACAGGGACACTCAGACCCAAACACTTGCCCTTCCTCCACATGGCAATCCGCCTCTTTGGCTTACCTATGCTTGGCCAACTGAAGAGTAAGAGATACGCCAACTCGAGCTGAGAAAGTATTAAAGCGTCCCCAAGAACCTTGGAATAGCTACTAGGACCCGTCGGTGTATTTGAAAGCCAACAGCTCCCTGGATCACCCATCTCCTTCCACTAAGCTCCCTCTGGGATGACTTACTCCTGCCACATAATTCCATTTTAACAGAGGCTGATTTGGGATAAGCCTACATAATCAATTGGCAAAGTTTCATTGTTATATTGAGGCTTACAGAGATACAGGATTTATTACCACTCTGAGCTCACTGTGTGTATGGTATTGATTTCTGGACCAAAAAATGATTCATGAGCTGCTTTTTTTTCAGGCCATAGGCAAGTCAGGGTGCAAAACACAGGGGCTTGTCCATGAGCACCCAACCTGCCCGGCATCCAGTCTCAGCATCCGCCCGCAGCCCCGGCAGGCAGCTTGGTTTGCTACAGCTTGGCTGCAAAGCTCAGCAGCTGTAGTCCTACTCCAAACATAGGAAAAATGTGTGGCAAATGTGTTTCAGCTTAGGCTATGATCCCCAGCCAATATTTTATGGTAGCAACAAGTCCTCAGAAGAATGAGGAAAAACTGCTTTCAGCTGTGGGATACAAGCAATTAAACCAGAATCCATTAAAATGACAAGGCACAAGATAGAGTGCACGACCCTGTAAAGTTACTTTGTATTAAGAATATATTTGGCTATTTCTACATGTGAATCTAGTCTGAAGATAAAGATTTATCTATTTAACATAAAGCGATTTCTGCAGACAGTGTTTAAAAGCAGCTACTTAAAAATGTAAATTTGACTACAAGATACGAGTACGTGTTTTACACAAATACAGGTATTTGCATTTCATTCTCTAAGTTATATTTACAGTCAATTTTTCATATAGTTATTGCAGTGCAATTGTTGAAAGCCTCAACAATTAAGGCTTAATCCAGCCATAATAAAATGCAAAAGCAAAAAATTAAATCCTGACTTCAACAAAAGTTGTATGAGGGCCCAGAAGCCCAAGGCCAATGAAAAACCTACATCGTTACAGTACATAAAAATACATCGCCTCCCTCACTCCCCTCTTACTCTATGGTGTCTTTAAAACACATGCTTAAAACCAGTTCCCGAGATTCCTACAAGAGTTACATACATAAAATTCTGGGTGCAATCAGTTCGTGCGCACAACAGGTGATGGGCATAGAGAAGAAATACTCCTCCTGAGGAAGTACTAAAGCATCATCTTCAATAACATCGTACTCTTGCCCTGCGCGTCTCCTCACCTAACAGCTACTGGCTTTGGGAAAATCCTCATCTTCTGCTCCTGTGGTACGGATCTGGCAAACGCTCTCAGGCTTATCCAGCCAAGACACTGCCCTTCAGTAGACAGCACCTCCCGTAACACTGAGATTAAAAAGACAAACGTGGCACGAAGCAAGGCAGCAGCAGTCTCCCCTTCAGTATTTTGAAGCCCTGAGTCTAAGCAAAATGACCGCACTATCGCCAACACCAGACTCGCCCTTCCTGCAGCTCCTGTAAGAGAGCCAGGGCATGCACCAGCTTCCTCCCTCCCCGAGCAAGCGTCTTTTGCAAGTCACAGGCAGACTTTGACGTCTGAGCTTGACAGCCAGCACACGCGATTTCCCAGCACCCTGCAGATGAGCTCTGGGTTTGCCTCTCTACGCTGCTCCAGCTGCCACCGCCCGCCTCTCCCGAGGCTCCATGCAGCTCTGCTCAGCTGCTTTCAGCAGCAGTCAAACATCTTCTGTTGCTTGCTGAGCACTGACAAATTTTGCTGTGGTGAGCTTGGCAAGGAGCTTTGCTTCCAGCTGAGAAGTCTTCAACTCCACCTCACGTCACAGATTGGATTTCCTGTTGCTCAAGAGTCAGCACAGCTCTCTTGTTAAGTTTCTCCAGAAAAAAATGCAGCATCTTGAGTCAAAATAAAATAAAAAGACAGGGAAAATTTTTTCTTAAACTTCCACAAAGCATCCTACTGGCTGCACGCTGTCCTCTCTAACCAGAGGTTAGATCAGACAGCCTCTGCTTCTCCACTTCAGCTCAGTGCAGTTTCTCATGGCTTTGTGACACAAACTCACCCGAATTCACTGCGCCTTCACAAGCACCTTCCTGTTTGCAGAGCTACGTACACAAATAGATACAGAGCAGTACTTGCAATGCCCTTCTCCATCGCCGCATGCCCTGACCACAAGAAAAATGAGGTCCCTCCTGCACTGATGAGAAAGAACTCGAGGTCACGTTAATTATATCAGGGTAAGACTATTTCTTTTCGGATCACAGCTTCCCCAGCAAAAGTCTGGGAACAGAGTGGAAATGATGCTCCACATTGGTTCCTCTTCCTTCTCTACTCCAAGCACCTCAGATGCATCTTCTGGTAGATGAAGTGATTTCTATAAGCTGTTTCTAAAAAATCACCAGGAAGCACCTGATGATCATCCCTGAAGGACCCAAAGTGACCTGAGACACTGGTACATGGTCTGGGGGGGCTCTGCCCAAACCACATGTAGGTTTGAACCAACTGGAAGTTCTCCTTCTCAATAAGCAGATAGATATAACGGGTTGCACTATATATATAAAACATTACTTTGCACACATTCTCTATATTACCATGATTTCCTATCTGGAAATTTTTTTTACAGTAGGCGCAAGCTTGTACTTTTTAAAGCTGTTCCCAACAGATGGCAGAAATTTGGGAAAATTGACAGTGTTTTCTTTTCAAAAGCTGGCTAGTAAACCTTCAGAAGATAGCTATTAGCATCTTCATTTGCAACTGTCGCATAAAGAAATTACACAAAACGTACATAAAGGTGGTTATTCAAGCATGCAAACTGTCTAACTCATAGAGGAAAAAGTGCTTGCTTTTAAAGACAACAAACAGGAGACATTTTGAGCAGCAAAATTTACAAGGTTGGTTTGCAATGCTCACCTGCAGCATTTAGAAGTTTTTTCATTAGCACAGGAGGAGAGTGTGCCTCCTTCTCCTCCCCATCCCTTGCACAAAACCCAAGGAAACTTCAATTCTGCCCCAAGAAGAGCAATAACACCAAGGGTGTCTCAAGGCCCCGCTGGGCTGGGGACGCTGGAGCTTCTCCACCAAAGCACAGGATGCTGGGAATAACCCATGGTAAGAGACGACAAAATGTGGAAACAGGGAAAAGAGGCCGATGAGGCAGCAAGAAAAGCACGGGTTTTCCATCGCGAGCAGCACGCGCAGCATCCCACCTGTCCGCCAAGCTGCTGAATACTTGCCACCTGTCTGCTTATATAAAGCTTCTTCTAGGTTATAACTAACAGCTTGAAAACTGGTATATAATATCAAACCCTAAATCAGCACTTCATGCTGACATACCATATGCCATCATGTACGTAGGTAGTCTCCAAAAGTGTTAACAGCGATTATTTAAAAATTATTGCAGTTTATTCATGCAGAGAATCCCTTCTTGCATCGATTCAAATCCTCTGAGATGAGAATTTTTTTTAAAAAACTGCATTTTTCCACAAATTTTCAATCTTATTTTATGTTAAACTATTTTAATTTTATTTTGTTTTAAAATGACAGATTTGATTCCTGAGGTATTAATTTACAGTGGTGTTTTGAGGGGAAATTACTTCACAGAACTAAAATTAAAAGGTATGAGTTGCTCTCCTTCACAACTTTTTCATTTTTTATGGCTTAAAAGGGATTTAATACTTTATTGAAATTTTGAACATCAGTATCTCACCTGAATACAGTCTCCCAGCAGTAAATTCTCCTAAATGTTCCCTGTTTAGTTAAGGATTAAATCCCTTGTCTAACAGTAATAGCTAACTACAGCGTGCCTGCAATCACCCCATATCAGTTATTATTGATCAGTGCTGGGCTACTTTAATAATTTCTATGCTAATGCACAGAATTCAAAGAGCTTGGCATTTTCATTGCAAAAGGTATTAAAATAGCAGAAGACCATCTGGAAAGACAGACTGAACAGCTCCAAGAAAAAAATGGGAATGCAATCTCCAGTAGTGCGTGGAAACACAGGAGATGTATGGAGGTGACTGAGGACCTGCAAAGCGGGACAGGGAGCATCTTCTCTATTGCCCCAGGATACGCAGCAGAGAGACATAGGAAGAAACAAAAGAGCTGACACTCTTGGACACATTAACAGAGAAAACATGACCTTCTCACAGTGAATTTTGTCACATGATTGTGCAAGAGTCTGCAAAACACAAGGATGAGCAGAGCTGGCAGAGGGCTCTAGCGAAGGGCAGGATTCTCTGGAGGAGAGCACTGCCAGGACAGGGATGAGGATGTACCTGCTGCAGCAGGTGGGAGCATTGGCCATGGGGCAGTTCTACAGCCTGGGAAATAGCCCGGCCAACACCTACTCACCCGGCTCATCCCTGTGCCCCGTAGGACAACAGCAATGCAGGGGACAGTACGTGAAAAGTACGTTTTAGAGGGAAGCTGAAGCTATTTTGTTATTATTACAGATTTCATCACACACCACTGAACTTCGCAATATATAAAACCATAAAACATACTGAACAGAGTTCAGCTGAAGGACTGTAAGTATCTAAATTAATTTTTCAGACTCAGAAGATATCCAGACAAGCCTTATAATCCCAGGCTTTTCTGTTTCAGAGCTCTCTGTAGACTTTCTTCCTCACCTGCATGATAATATTAACAACTAGGGGTGAGAAGCTGAAGTGCTTTGCGCTGTGGGAGCCTGCAGGTGCAACCAAAACCGCTCCAAGACCGCAGTCGGTTGGGGATGCCACCTTCTGCCACCTTCTCACCAGGCTTGCCTCAGGCTGGATGTCTCTGCCCAGCATCACAGCATCAACCGCTGGAAGATGAGGGACAGCCTGTTTTGAGGGGGTCACAGGGTTTACTAATGGTTTGCTGGAAAACCTTAGGCTCACAAATCACCTCTGCAATGTCCCTCATCCCAGTCTCCAAAACCACCCCCCATTTCACACGGGCTGATTTCTCCTGGATCAGTCATTCAGACACCTCTGGGTGGGTCTAGGCCTTTTAAAAACCAAGAATAACTGAAGAATGATTTGCTAAGATCACAAGGTGCAGATCTTCAAATGCTACCGAAGCTTCTCCTCCCGCCCCAGCCTCTGACTGCTTTTCCACCCAAGCACGGCTTCTCCTCAGTGTTTCCTCGGTT
>NW_009632831.1:7528-28908 GCF_000690535.1 Cariama cristata | reverse complement strand
GAGGCAAGGAGACTCTGTGCTGTCTCCTGGTGTTGGTGACTGTTTAGAGCATTTGACCACCACACCTGGGAACAGCATCCTCAGAGAACAACTCACATTTCAGAAGTCTCTGGAGGCCCTCAGACCTTTCATCAGAGTGCAAGGCAGACAAAAATCTGCACAGAAGAGCCTTTCTTAACTTGCTGGTAGGCTGAAACACGGCAGCGTGCAAAGGCTCGCATCACTCCACTCTGGAAAACTCTTTTTATCAAGTTGATGCATGTATGTACTTTTACAAAGAAAAAAAATTATAGTGCATAAACCCCCACAAACAATTGAAAATAAAAATAAGGGAGCAGAAGGGAGAGCCCGTTCCCACGGATTTTTCTCCCATGGCACAGGCAGACCTGGGAGGCTTCAATCAGCACTGACACAGGCTCTCCCTTGGATGAAGAAAGCATAAATAAAGTAATTAGATTAATCAAGTAGGGAACTATTTAGCAGCTAATTAAAATACTCAATTAATCATAACTTCTTCAAAACAGTCTGCTAAAAATGGGCCAATAATGCCCAGACAGAAAATAAACAGCCTATTTTGTTTTTATTTCATGCCTTCTACAGCATGCCCGATGCCACCTGCCTGCCAGGCTGCCCGTCTCGCAGCCAGATCCATGCTGGATCCCTGGACTGGATCCCAGATCCCTTGGACTGAAACCTAAGATCCCTTGGATCAAAACTGTAATATACAGAAAAGTGTAAATCAGCCTGGAAAAAGGGCATGTCAATTCTCCTCCCTGTTCTAGGCTAATGAAATCTATTTTCCCATTTTTCTGCACCTTTTGCCGTATCGATCAGCAGCACAGAGCAAAGACTGTGGCAAAGTGACTTTTTATAGAGTCAGTGTGAGCAGGAGCTGCGACGAAAGTGTCGCTGGCTTGACAAAAACCTGCTCGGGTCACTCGTCATCCTTACGGCTCTTCACTGCTATTAAAATTTGGGGAGAATTCATGGTACTAGGACACAGAGCGGAAAAAAAGCTTCCAGTTTCTACCTGTTACAGGTGCTAAACTCCTACAAACAGCCTTTACTGATAAGAAGTGATTTTCATCATTGAGCTTGCACTTTCCTCAAAGATAACTGTCAACTGCCAGTGGAAATATGGCAATTAACCAATAGCTAATATTTTACTTATTCTGTGCTTTTTGTTATGAAACATTCAGGGGTTTGTTTTTGCTACTGTAAAAAGTACCAAGCTAAATGCAATAATGAAAGAAAAATTAAGACCAACATCTTCCAAAGTGCTCAGGAGTTTCCTTACTCCACATTATTTACCATTGATCTCAGAGTAGAAGATATGTGTCAGCGCTAAGCAGTTTCTTTTTTTTTAAAAAAACCTTTAAAAAAAGATTAATTCAGGTGCTATATGCCTTAGAAACACACATAACTTCATACAGCATACAAAGGCAGGACTTACAGAAACTAATTCGTAGATAAATCTCCTGTTCACTCAGTATTTGAAGTATCTCAATAGGGATAAAGCTCACTTGGCTCGGCTTTAGACATCACCTGCTCACTCAAAAGCTCATTGAGCCTAAGACTGTAAGTTAGAACATTATTTCTACAACAGTTTAAAGAATTTTCTTCGACACACTAAACTAGATTATTTTTTTTTTTTTTGTACCTTCCTTGGAACAAGAGTTTTTAGAAGGTTTTCCAGCTTTACCATTCAAAAGCCACAGCAGCCTACCAAGATTATCCCTTCTGCTGCCAGAAGACACAAGTTACAGCCATCTACAGACTTGGAATATAATTTTCAATGCCCCTACAAAATGCTCTTCCTGCATTTCAACTCAATATTGATATTCCTTTTTCAAAAGAACCCAAACATTCACAATCCTATTCACATTTCCTTTTAACTTATTGATTGTAGATATATTTTGCCATCAGGTATGCTTCTGAACTTGGGTAAAGTCACAGTGGGATTTTTATACTGCGGGATACAGCTGAGGAAGAGCCCGAGCGACTGGACGCTGCCACTAACGATGCTCTCCTCTACCCCGCACTGATTTTTTTTATCCCAACTTGCATTTGTGGTTTCTTGTTCCTGCTTGGCAGCTATGGCTCCAGCAGCAGTTCTGAGCTCCGCAGCCTGACCGACCAGCCCCTCTACACAGGCACACATTTGAAATACGGCTAAAAAAAAAAAAAATAAAAAAAATCCAAGTCAGGATCTCTGCAGTTCTTATGGGCCGATTCCAGTTTATGTCTGGTTAAGAATGTCTCCTGAAAGAGCATGGCAGTCTATTGCCTGGCACTAAGAGTATGTAGATGTTTGCTGGGTAAAGAAAAGGAGAAAAAAATTAGAATAATAAATAAATGTGGAAAACCATAGAAGTTTTTTTTTTTAAAAAAAAGGGGGTAAGAAATACGATATTCCATAGCAACAGTTTCAATAGGAAACTTACACAAAGATTTTGCGTTCCCAGATAAAAACACTTTGTGAACCATTTTGCAGATGCGGCTCCAGGCTGTTTTCTGATCCAATGAACGTTATGAGATGATGTGAACGAAATGTCAGTAAGTAGGTTAAAGATATCTAGAGATGCAGTAATTCTACCTGATTACTTCAAAATGTCAGAGTTCTCCAGCTCCTTGTTGGGGACGACGGCTTTTCCTGGAGCCTTTCTGAGGAGCGAGGAGACCAGCTTTGGGGATTCAAGGCTCCTCCTTTCTCAAGTTACATTCGCATTGGAAAGTGTTCTTTTGTGGTAACTGTTACTATTTTATGTATGTTAATATCAGGAAAAATAAGTTATATTACTACATTCCCAGAGTTTAGATCGCCAAAGACTTTCAGTTGTATAGACAAGACAGCACAGAACAGATGCCATTACAAACTAGATCTGCTCTCATGGCTGTAACAGTATCAAACAGGATAATGCAGCATTTCTTTAACACTGCTCCAATTCTTGATCTGTTTTGAAGCCTCAAAACCAAAGGTGAATGCAAGGAAGTGTTAAGTAGATAAACGTGGCCACCTCTGCTCCAGAGCACTTGCTCTGCAATCAGTTTGGGGGAAAAAAAAAAAGGCGCCAAATGTCTCTTCATGTAACTTGATGAAAAACATGTCATCCCAATGCAGAAAATAGGGAAAAAGAAGAAAAATATGAAAGACAACAACAGCGTTCCTGACAACACAGGAAAAAGTCCCTTGAATAATTTCTATCCATTAGGAAATTGCCATCGATTTAAGAAAGTGGCAAAATCTGACTTAAAAAGATCCGCCAAAAATCCCCTCTCAGGCCAGAAAGAGGATGCATTTGGGAGGCGGCTGCTCAGGAGGAGCAGGGCTCCGAGGGCTCCCCCGAGGTCGCTGCGGCTGGAGCAGCCCCGTGCGCCGCCCGTGCCCACATCACCTCTTGCAAAGGGAAACGAAGCCTTTCAGTTTTAAAAGAGCCAAAGGAATTAGTGATAACAGATGAGCCCAAAACTGCAACCTGCTCACATTTCTAAAGCGAGCCCAAAGTAACTGCACTCCGATTTTCACCAACTCATTATGTAAAATAAAACCCAGCTGAAAGCCAGTGTGGGGCCACAAAATGCCTTCATTATCTTTCAGTTCCGTTCCAGTAAAAATGCAGCCAAAATCTCTTGGGTTCAGAGGGGCTGAGGTTTTGGTCTTAATAGCCTTTTACTTCCTTGACATTGTACGGCTTCAGCAAAATTTTCTGCCAGTTTGTTTGGACCTAACAAGCTATTTTACCCTTAAAACAAAACACGACACATCCAGGAATATTAAACATTTTCCACAAGGCCCTGTTTTACAGTGACTCCAAGAATGACAATGCCAAAGTACAAGTCCAAGACAGATGTTTTCCAGATGTGCTGAGCATCCCACGTAAATGTTGGATGTGGGGCTCTTCCAAAATGCTATCGGAGTTGTACCTGCTGCACTTACATAGGTTGACCCCTGAACTTCTGCTTCTAGGAAACTATTCTTATGAACATTTTTCTCCGGAAAATGGCCACATACCTGACCTGCCTACAGCAGGGCAAAGAATAAAGTCTGACAATAACCATTGTAGGGAACAAATGGGAAAGTAATGGGAAGCCATGGATGGAGAGATGCAGCGCTGTGACCTCCCCACTGCACATCCACACTCCAGGACCTGGCCAGCTGAGAAAATTGCATGAAAACCATCCAGCATCAGAAATCTCCAGATGATCAATAGCTTTGGCAGCCTGATGGTTTGGTAACACAGACTGCTCCATTCTTGGGACAGAGAGGACAAATGCAGGAGGGTGATGCCAGCCCAGTGGAGCGGGAGCAGCCACACCGCGCTGGCATCAACCTGCCCCTTGAACAAGGTCTGCGTTTGTTGGAGTGCATGAACTGAACAAAACCACACAGCTCTGGTTTAGAGCATGGATTTTATGCTCCAAATAGTAAATATTCCTTAATCGAACCTCCTTTCCCCCAAGCGGGCATCCCAAGTCTCGATGGCATCATGCCCACGGGAAAGAAGGGCTCCCTCACCACACACCGCTGTGATGCATCTGTACAGCTTAAATCATGGAGTCTCGGGGATGGAGATGATCCTCCACATCGAGTGAAGAGAAATCTCTGCCCCACCGTGCAGGAACACCCCTGAAGCCCCTGAGCGTGTAACGCCCGCCCCGCGGCCCTGCACTGCCACAGCCTTTTGCACAGCTCACAGCAAGTTCCCAGCACTTAGAGTCCTTGAGCTGAGCAGGTATTCATGGCACTTGTTTGTTTGGTTTTTTTTCCCCACGTTATTCTAGAATTCAAGTATAAATACTTGAACATTGGCCATCTGAAAATAGCAACTTGGCATTTTTCTTTTAGACTGTTGCACAAGCCAAGCCAGAGGAATGCAGCAGAACCCAGAATCCAGTTACCCTTCAAAAACCTTCACATTACATGGGACATCCCAAACAAAAATATTTATTTCTAAATCTATCCCTCAGAAGAGCCTGAGCAGAGCCAAATATCAGAGGTTCCTACAAGCTTGCAAGAGATGTTGCTCTTGGTACCAGTTCACCTGCAAGGCACGCAGGTGCTGTGCCGAGGGTTAGCTGTACACCGCTGGCCCAGATGTCTGTCAGTCTTCAACTGAGTTTATTCATGGCCAGGTTTTGAGAATCACATTTCCAAGCAAGATTTGCTTTAATTGGCTATGCTGGTCCTCCTGGAGGAGCACTAAGATGGGGCTTCCACAGCAAGTAACTGCAAATGCAAAGTTAAATCTGGTTTTCTACAGATATTCAGGAACATTTGCTTCCTGGCTATATTCCTGTTAGTAAACCAATTTGCTAAAATATTCATGAATAGCAAACTAAAGGGCCATGGATACAGCCAAAGTACTTACATACGAAAATATAACTAAACATTCACCACAAGTGTTTTCACAGTATTTGGCTTGCTCTAGATTTAATGAGGAAAAAACCCTGTAACAATGCTTGGCATTGGGCATCGTGGCTCCCACTGGAAAGCCTCTGGTGAGGAGATTGGCTGGTGTCGGAGAAGGGCCCCCAGAACTGACCTGTGCCCACAGCATCCTTGCATGTGCCCTAACCCCCCAGAGAGGAACCACGGCAGTGCCGGAGCACCAACACCTCCTCCAAACCCCAGCACAAAACCCCCCTGGCGAGCTGCTGGGCCAGAACCGCAGAGAGGCAACGATGCTGCTACGGCAAAGCCTTGCCTGAGCTCTAACAGCAAGGCAAAAAGCCCCACACATATTTTAGATGCACTCAAATTCTTTCCCTTAAGCTTTTCTACATCTTGGTCACAACCCTCTGAGCAGGATAAATAACTAAAATCCCACTAAAATTTCAGGTATTACTCTGAAATAATTTAAAAAATAAAATTCCTCCCATTATTCCTGAAAAACAGCCGCATTCGCTTAAACTCTCTACTAAATTGCCAGCGTGGCAGACAAAAAGCAAGCAAGGAGGGAGAAGGAAAACTCTGACAGACCCTGACAGGAGATTGCAGTCATTGGGGGAAGAGACAAACCCCATGCATTTTACATGGTGAACCTCTTACAGGTGAACCTTTGTTTAGCCCATCAGGCTGTTTTCAGTGAAAAGCCCCTCACCCAAAAAGCAAATAAACGTCTTCCTTTGGACTTGTCATGCCCACAGGCATTTTACTACAAAGGTTACATTTAAATAGAATTGGAAGTGAGCAAGTTTCTCACTCCACATTGTGCAGTTCTTTCCTCCTCTGAATTTTTAACTGAAAGAGCAGAAGAGCTGTGGTTTTCTCCGTCACACGTGTTCGTTACCGTGGGGACTTTTTTGTTCAGCAAGATCGTTAAAAGTTGAGGAGGCTGCAATTGGATTTGCAAAATTGCAATGTTTCCTTTCCCTTCCAGGGCCCCGAACCCAAACACGGGGCAACTCTTTATGCGAGTACAGCAGCTGGATGGGTTTCAAAACCTGCTGTCCTGCGGGCCAAGGACAGCACAAACCATGCTTACAGACATGAGGTACCACAACCACACCTCTGCTGACCACCACCTGTTGCATCCCTGCTTGGGCATGGGGATTCTGTATTCAGTAGCCCCAGCCAGTCCGTGCCTCTCCTTCAGGGAAAACCTATGGGAAAAACAGCACATGCCAGGGGATTTTATAGGGACAGGGAGCCCAGAATTGGGGTGATTTAACAACAGCTCTGACAGTCATTTCTACGACCTTGAGAAAGTCACCGGCTCTCTTCTAGACTGCAATTCCTCCTCTCTAATGGGTAGATTACTATTTGCCTGGCATGCAAGGGTGTTGTGAGGTCTAATTCATTAATCTTTGTAAAGCATTCTAGGACACTTTGATGGAAAATGCAAAATATTATCAGTAAAAACCTTCCATTTAAATCTCACCTGGAAGCTTTCCTCTTACTCCTTAATTTGCGATTGATCCCCACTCAATTAGAGGTAATGGGATTTACATGTACACTCCAGCAGCAGAGCAGACCCCACAGGAAGGTGCCAGCGACAGCGTCGGTGCTAATTCACATGAAGTAGCCAGGCAATCGGTACCTGCAACTCAATGAGCCACGGATGGATGCCGCATCCCTGTACTGCACAGCGACCCCCCAAGTCAGCACTGGGCAAAGGGATTTTTTTTTCCCCCCTGCCACTGCAGCACCCATCCCTACACAACCCCTGCAACGGCCACACTTCTAATTAACTATGCACTTTACGACTGAAATTCCTCTCTCTGACTCTGCTTTTTACCACCAAAAAAAAAAAAAAAAAAAAGAAAAAAAAAGAAAAAATTTATACTCAAAGAGCCTTCACGTCACTAGCAGGTAGACCAAATCTGCAGATCACTCATTAAGCTCACTATGTCAAGTTTTAATGTTCATGGGAACAGTTTCACTTCACGTGGGTGAGGGAAGGCAGATAACCTCACCGCCGGCACTTCATGCACCTCCGACGAGAATACAGCTTTAACACAATATGCAAAAAAGCAACTGGGGAATTACAAAGAGTTTTATCAGTACCTCGTGCTGCAAAGCTCTGGCGGAGTGTTAATTTTAAATAGTATTCCTCTGACTCCAGGACACCTCCGGTAGGATTCAGCCCTCTCGAGCATATTACCAAAAAGTGCCTGTTAAAACCTAGAGGAGAGAGGTGGGAAAGGAGCGAAGGTTGGTGGAAGCTGCACCGGCATTTTTCCTTGCAGCCACTTAAGCGAATCTGCAGCATCCAGCCTGCTGGTATTCCCCAGCACTCAGAATTACAATTTCCTCCATGGATTTTTTATACTGAGCACCCAGAAAAATTAGCATCTGTGCTGAATAGCTTTTAATCAACTATTCTCAAGTGTCAGTCCTTTTTATCTTTAAAGCACTTCTAAATCTCCTTGCCTGAGCCTCCCCTAGTCCCAAAATTTATCCTATACATTTGTTTTCCTCCCTTCAGTTTCCAGCATCCTTTACCACAATCTCATTGTCTTCATCTTTAATGCTCATCTCTGCCTTTTAACCCTTTCAGTTTTCCTTTTAAAGCAATCTCTTGGTCTCTCTCAGGGTTTGTTGTATGCTGTTTGTTTGGTTTTTTTAAATTAAGGTTTTTCCTCGCCTCTGTCTCAGCACTGAGCTGGAGGTGTACTATGGAATGTCGCCTAGCACTAAACCGCATGTTACCTCTCAAAAGGTGACTTGTGAGGCCCTTAATTAAATGAGTAATTTTTCTCTGAATACCATTTAAGTAATTTTAGAGGAATGAAAGCAACTTCACAAGTGCCACAAGAGCATTGAAGAGCTCAGCTCCTGATTCCTATGCTCATCCATTAGCCAACACACCTAATTCTGAAAGAACCCAAATTTTTAGGGAATATTCCCAGCATTTTTTTACTAGGGGAAAAGAAAACATGAATAGCTTCAATTTTCAGTCTCACAATGGCTCATAGGAAGTCTGTCCAAATTACTTGGCCTTTTTTCCAGCAGCAGTTTCATGACAAACCAGGACTTGGTTTATTGCAGAATTGCAGCGGCTGCTGGGAAAGGCAATCGGCCTGAGAAGAAACCCCAACCCAGGAGAAAAATCACAATATAGGATATTCTTTATGTTCAACTGAATTAACCATGCTGTGCATCTGAAATGCTCTGTGTGCAATTTCAACGTGTACCTCCATGCTTTCAGGTCCAGGCTTGGCACTTTCTTCCAACCAAGTCAACTGCAGGCTCCCTTCTCCTCCTCGCTGCCTCCTGCTCTCACATAAACCTCTCAGCATGGAGAAATATTTCACTCTGTGGTCACAAGGAAATGAAGCTGCAAGATATATTCTCCATAGGTGAAATTCTGCACATGCATAAATTCCCCCTCTCTTGAACCAGCATCCTGAGTTTCCACCTGATGCTCTTCCAGACAGAAGCACTTAAAGAGCGTTCCAATAATCCTGAATTACTGCAGTTCAGCACCAAATTTTGAGTTTTCCAACTGAAGAAAACACTTGAATTAAACAGCATTAGGAATTCTTGATCTCTGCCAGTGAAGAAAATATGAAAACCTATTCGTCCCCTATTTTTACGCAACATTCATTTTATTTCACTTGGAATTACTTGGGTAACACACGGCATGTGCTATCCTTCCCTTCCACTGGGAAAACCATGGATGTAGACATTTCATAGAACCATTTAGGTCGGAAAAGACCTTTAGGATCATCGAGTCCAATCATAAGATTGTTTGATTCCATTCATTTTTAATACAAGCCCTAGAAAGCCAACCGAATCAAACTTTAATCTAAACATCCCTTCATTAGGAGTCCATATGCAAAGCTGAGTGCAATCACAGAGTATCCAAGGACCAGGCTGGATCCCTCCCAATACGCAGGTATGCTCAGATCATCAGTTTTACCATTAGCTCCAGCCAGAGTCAATGGAAACACCAGGCGGCAGCGAGGGCTTTGCCAGCAGCTTGGTTAGCTCGGCATTTTGCTACACAAACGCTGTCCGTGTGTGTGCCCCGAGCGACACCCAGCTGAGGGACAGTCCTCCCCACGAGCACCCCTCAGCAAACTGCATTCTGAAATTTGTAGCTTGACACAACTGTATTTTCATAACATCTGACACACAAAAAATCCTCCAAATTACCGCAGAAGCAAGAGAGTCATAAAAAAGAGATGTTGTTGTAGTGTTGGTGCAACCATGATGGTCTAAGAACTAAAATATGCACAGGGTTTACAGGGAGAGGCAATATCTTTTATTAGACTAACGACATTTGGGAAAAAAAAGCAGGTAAACTTTTGAGTATCCAAGCTCTCTTCAGGACTGTAAGAGATTCAGCAATGCAGAGGCTCAAGAAGTGTGTCACTTTTTAATCATGACTTTGTAATATTACGCCCCACTTTGCTGGCATTTCTCCAGTTTATTTACCACCTAGAGTAGTTTGGAAAATTGCTGATAGAATGGTGAGAGTTAGTATTAAATTCAACAAAATAAAAAAAGCAAAAGTTGTCTTTAATATTTCCTACCTAGGGTTCTTCAATATTTAATTACAGTTTAAGTTCCCAAATTCACATACAATAAATATTAACCTGCTTTTCAGAGAAGAAGCAGTGGACACAGTGAGTCCAGGCTGCCGTCAAACCATGACAAGCATGTGTGAGATGCAAACAGCACACAAAACCAGGTAAAAACGAAAGACACACACCCCCTGACATACTGAGTGTTGTAGGCAGCAGTACCAAAGTCCGCACGGGCACTCCAACCAGTAAATGCAAGCCACCTCCCTGTGTCTCTTCCCACATCCTTTACTTTGATTCTCCATCCTCCTCTGTCCTCTTCCTCTGCTTTCATTCCCCATCACAACTGCTAAGGATACGCATCAAAAGAAGCTTCATCATCACCTCAGCTTTCACAAAATCACTGCAGTGAAGGTTTACCAGTGCCAGGCTTTGAGCCAGCTGAGCAGATGCTACCCTAGAGAATAACGAGCTGTGTCTTGTTCCTCCACCCTGAACAGTATCAGGCTGCAACTTTGGACCCTTTAAACTGAGACTGTCCCATACTACCACTGTCTTCCTCCATGCCATGGAGTTTTTGGCTGAGCTTTTCTATTTTATTTTCAAGGTGTAAACAGATCCTTAAACCTCTTTCTTAAGCACCTATCATACCCTCCTTTATGTTCGTGCAGAGCAGGGATTCCCGAACAACGCTTGATGCTGCAGTGGTCCTCCAGCAAGGCAGACAGGCTGCATATTTCATTAACTGTGGGCTTCGGTGACCGCAGTTCAACCAGTACACCCTAAATTGTAAGGGGGAAAGGAATTAAAAAAGCCCCTGACTACTACTTTCTAAGACATTAAAGATGGGCTGCATCACAAGCAGCGTGACCAGCGGGTCGAGGGAAGGGATTCTCCTCCTCTATCCCGCTCTGGTGAGGACCCCTGCAGTACTGCCTTCAGCTCTGGGGTCCTCAGCACAAGAAGGGCATGGACCTGTTGGAGTGAGTCCAGAGGAGGCCACGAAGATGATCCAAGGGCTGGAGCACCTCTGCTGTGAGGACAGGCTGAGAGAGTTGGGGTTGTTCAGCCTGGAGAAGAGAAGGCTCCGGGCAGACCTTAGAGCAGCCTGCCAGTACCTAAAGGGGCCGACAAGAAAGCTGGGGAGGGACTTTTTAGCAAGGTCTGTTGTGACAGGACAAGGGGTAATGGTTTTAAACTAAAGGAAGGTAGATTCAGACTAGATATAGAAAAGCATTTTTTCCACAATGAGGGTGGGGAAACACTGAAACAGGTTGCCCAGAGAGGTGGTAAATGCCCCATCCCTGGAAACACTGAAGGACAGGCTGGACAGGGCTCTGAGCAACCTGACTGAGTTGAAGATGACTCTGCCCATTGCAGGGGAGTTGGACTAGATGACCCTTGAAAGTCCCTTCCAAGCCAAAGCATTCTATGATTCTAATACTGCTGCTGAAATATCCTTTAATTCTTTTGTTCACTAGTTGATACATAATATAAAGCTGCTCGGTTTTATGGGAGATACTATGGTCATACATGTCAAAACTGGCAACTGGAGAAGATTAATAGATTGGTCCTTAAATAAGACGAAACAGATAACAGTCACCAAATAAAACTGTTCATGGGGGCCCCAGTCATGACCATTGTAAAAAAAAAAAAAATAAAAAAATCAAAGTACACACAATTTCATATTAAAAACAAAAGGCCACATTACAGCTACTCCTGCACTCCCCAAATGGCCATTGCCTCAAATTGGAGTTATAAAAACACCAGGAATGCTGGACTGGGATCACTTTAGACACCACCACTTTTTCTACTTGCTTCATCCATGGTACCTTTTCCCCCATTTCAGCTTTACTGACTGTATCGGAAATCTGTCAGTCTATGCAGAGTTGCAGCATCAGTGAAAGAGATTTGATTCTGGCAAAGCAGAAGCAGGTAACGGCACCTCTGCGAGGAGCTACACTGGACATAATTCACCTTCTGATTGACCATGTCATATTTAGTGTCCATCAGAGCGCTCCAGTCCCACTTTCCTCTGAACCTGTGGGATTATCATTATGGCCGTGAGGTCCGCAGCAAAGGCTTCCTATTACCAACACATACTAGGTCTCAAAGACTTTTTTAAAAATTCTTAAATGCATTGGTTCTTTGAGGATTTTTTGTGGACATAATTCACCTTCTGATTGACCATGTCATATTTAGTGTCCATCAGAGCGCTCCAGTCCCACTTTCCTCTGAACCTGTGGGATTATCATTATGGCCGTGAGGTCCGCAGCAAAGGCTTCCTATTACCAACACATACTAGGTCTCAAAGACTTTTTTAAGATTCTTACATGCATTGCTTCTTTGAGGACTTTTTTGTGGGACTTCTTTAGGACCTTTGCTAATTTTGATTCTTTTTCTCATGCTTAAACTTTCCACACTCTCTTGTTACTTGCATTTGATTTCCAATTAAAGCCCAACTATATCAGGGAGAGTTTCAGAACTGACTCTTAGATGGCTAAGATTTCCCTTCCATGAATTTCAGTAATGTGACCAAAGGCCTTTTAAAATGGAAACTACTCTTAAAGACCTTTAGACGTACTCTTAGAAAATTCCTATTACCAAAGCTAGGAGCAGACTGTTTCACGTTCACATCCTCACCTAATCAATGGAATTTCCATAATTTACCCGAAGGATTGATGCGGTCTGTTTATAAGGAGTTAAGCTGTCAATCCCATTTAAGAGGATTCAGCCTGAAAAGCCAGGTAAAATTGATCCCTCCCCAAAAGACTCTGTGGAGGGAGCTGAAAAAGCAGCATGGGAATAGTAAGGAATCCCTTTGGTATTCAGAGTCTTGAAGTATTCAGTATAGTAAGAACTGTATCAGCTCTACTGAGAGCAAATATATACCTCCATTATATATAGCACTTATCTCTCTTTATAACATTGGAAACTCCTAATATATTTACATTGGACGCTGAAATGATCATTACAGGCCAGACCTACGTGTCGAAGACCCCAGCCTCCTCCCCAGAGGGATTAATTGCATGCCTTCCAACAGTTCTGAATCCATCTCGCTGCCACTGAAGCAGCTTGTCAGCAGTGCTGCAAAGTTAAATCGGCAAATATTAATTGCCAGCTGGGAAATCTGCCATTAGCTCACACTCCGATTTTTTCCAGCTGGAAAGGTAGAGAGTGTTAAATGGAGCAGATTTCTCTGCAGTCTGCGAACCAGCCGACTGAGCGGGTTTGCCTGTTTTGCAAGCACTAAATGAGCAAAACGTTCAACACCTTCTCAGAGATGTTTTGAAATGCCATTCTCTAGAACAAATTACTTCTGGAAGTAACAAAGCACCAAACTAACACATGGACAACAAATAAAGTACAGAGGAAATAAACCACCACCACCTGAGGCTGAATTCATATCTACGCAAGATTGCTGCAGTGATACATTGCACAAGTTATTAGCCTGCTTGGGGTTTTTTTCCAAGTTTGTAATTTACATTCAAGCATAGAAAATTTTCTGTCAACATGCAGAAAATTATCATTTCCCATAATTAGAAAGAACCTTTTTGAGAACTGGAGAAAAGATAGACAAGAAGCTGAAAATTAAAGATGCCATTTAAGGCCATGAAATCGTAAAATTATGGGATAATATGGGTTGGAAGAAGCCTCAGCATTTAAACATTTAGTGTAGGGTCAGACCAGGATGCTCAGGGCTGCTCCCAGCCAGGACTTGAAAGCCCTCAGAGATGGAGGTGGCACCTGGGTAGCCTGCCCCACCACTCAGCCATCCTCACTGGAAAACCATCTCCATACATCCAGGCTGAACCTCTCGTTTCAGCTTTTCCCCTTGTTTCTCATTCTTCCCCTGTGCAGAGCCAGGCTCCATCCTCTATGTCATACGTGCATAAGTGTCATGAGAGAACAAGTTATTCTCGCTCTTTCAATGTGCATACACACTTGCACGCGTACGTCTGCATGCATGCACAACCCAGCACATAGGCACGCACGCTTTGGAAGACTATATATAAGTTTGTGGCATGAAATGTCATTCAGAGCAACAGTGAGATTTTCAAATCCAGCAGTGTGACCATGTGTGTAATGGAGAGGAGAAAGGCAGGCGGTCTTCCACAGGCATTTCTTTCCAAATTCTGTACAAAATCCATACAAAAAATATGAGTTATTATGGGGCAAGAATGGACCTTGTATGAGGAGGAAAATTACTGTGATGTATTTGCTTAAAATTAAAAAAAAAAATATTTTAAGCAATGGGGCAAAATTATTGAAAAAATTACTACTGACATTTCAGAACACACTGGAGAAAGGAGGAGTACAGGACTGCAATACCAGGCATGAACGTGCTTCTATAGTGCCCCATCTCTCCACATGAAATCCTGTCAGATCTCATAAAATTAAAGCTTTAGTAGAAGTTCGACTGAATGGACAAAAAATAATGAATAAAGTAATCGGCACAGGTACAGTGCACTTACATAATGGAAAGTTCAAGAAATTTGGTCAACTAAGTTGGATTGAATTCATGCCAGAGCACAAACTAAATCTGACCAGCTGCAGTACAAAGCTGCTATACAGCCTGGCATGAAAAGCTCAGCTTTTTATAAAAAAGCCAATACGCCTGGATAAAAGGAGGATGTCCGAACTGGAGAAAATAAGGAATAAGCTTGAATGGGCAATACGGCTGCCTTCCTCTAGCAGGGGCTTGGCTGATGCAGGGGAGCTTTAGGATTGCTGATCTCACAGAAAAGAGCAGGGAGGGAAAGAAAGAAAGGAAGAAATTACTCCTAAATCCTGAAAATGGAAAAGCATAGCTCTAAACAGAAAGAATTTCTCTAATGTATGTACACTGCTAGAGAAGTGCATTGCTCGGATGTTTCTGGAGAAAGGAAGGATGTAAGGGAAGAAAAACTACTGAACGGTGCATGCGCAGCTTTCGCTGGCCAAAAATAATGAGAGAGAAATGAGTGAAGAGACAGAGTGGGTGTAAAAAGTCAAAACGAAAGTAGTAGTGGAAAAAAGGGGGGACTATTGCTGCGGGAAAGCAAAGTATAGTCCAAATCACTGCGCTAAAATGATATAGCTGCATTATCCAAGGCATTTATTCAAATAGGAACATTTCCAGGCCAACTGCTCATTTTGGACATCTGTGGGACAACTGTCATTATCAGCACAGCTATATTTTTCTGGTTTCCATGGGTATTGCGAGTGTTTTCGGGGAAGACAAACTTCTTTCTTCTCTTCTTTGGCAAAGAGCAAAAGCATTTTATCCTCATGTATTTTGTTACCCAGTCAAAATCACCCACACTCAAATCAAATGACTATGGAAACTCACAAAACAGTCAAAATACATAAAACCAAAAAAACCCCACCACACATCATAGAGAAGTCTTAAACAGAACATTTTCCTATGGAAAAACCAAACTATGCTTCATACCAGTGAAGACAACTGGATGAAGGAGAATTTGAACAGCTATGAGTAGGACTGACATTTCTCCTGAGACCTGTGGACGTAGGACTTCTGCTTTATGGTATTTCCCTTTGGGCTCCAAAGTGAAGTTTTCCACCTATTTATCATTTGCTTTGTCAACTGAGAAAAAGTGATGGCATTTGTATTTTTGTGCACAGCAGCGCTGGGGAACTGTGCTGCACCAGAGGGTGCCTGGAGAGATCTCTGCTGCTGGGACCTCTCATTGCTTCACCCACATTTCCACGTGCTCCCACCTTGGACATCGTGTCCATTCACCAGCCCAGCCAGCTCAAGCCTTGGACGTGGTGGCCAGCTCATCCCAAAGTCTGCACGCCCAGGACTGACTGTCTCTGTGAAGTCTTTCACAAACACAACGTTGATGCAATCGACCCACGTTTGATGATACCAGAGAGCCGATGTCTTCACATGGCCCACCCTCACCCAGCAGGTCTGTGTCATTTTCCAGACTGCTCTCGAAGAGACACCTATTAATTTCAAACAGTGCCATGGGGGAATCTGGATGTCTGAAGGTACACAAGTTTAACTTCTTGGACTCTCAAGGTTTAAGAAGCCATTTTATTCTAGGCTGTGCAAGGGAGAAATCAGTCATTTGCCCAGAGCCAAATTCTCCTCTGCTTTTCCTAATACTAATGTTAGTACAGAATGAAATGTTGGTGACATAGCACAAATCAAGCAACGCTTCTAGTCACACATGAGTATTTGCTATACACCAGTATTTACAAAGCACTTCATACGTGATGAACACATTAAAAGACCAAAAACTCCTTTCCCAAAATATGCAAAAGAAAACAAAGCAAACAGCAAAGATCTTGTTATCAGTCTACTGTGGATAGACCTAGCTCAGTCAAAGTGGAATCAGAGTATTTGATCTCTGTCATACTTTAAGGCCATCCAGTTTGTCACTGATAACTGGGTAAACTGGCAGAGTACACAGATGCAATCTGTGGTGTCCCTCAGCTCTACACAGAGACTTAAGTCTTAATTGAACAAGTCAACTGGGACAAAAAACCATGAAGCAGCCCACTCATCAGCCTAACAGTACTCAAATAATTAAACTACCTACTTGACAGAAAACAAACAGAAAGCATGTGCCTACCAACAGATGTACACCTAATATCCAGTTGAAACAATACATTTTGCACCTTTAAGATTTTTCTCCACTCAAAGTCTTACACTTTATGTCACATTTACAATGCCGCTTTTAAACCTGTAGCTTAATCGTTTACTGCAAATTTCTATTTAAAAAACTACAAAGAAATGAAAAGATACACAGAAGGTTACTCAGGAACTGCGCGGCAGAAACAAGGGCTGAAGCCAAATATTCTCATGGAGTCCCACTCTGTGGGATGGGATCGTTGCCCCCTCAAGGTAAACTTTTTTCCTACATTTTATCTCTGCAGACAGTGGTGTGAAGTACTTTTTTATTTATTCATGCAGGAAGAGAAGTGAGTTTGTTTCTCTCTTCCCTTCCATAGAGCTGTTATTCTGCTGAAAAGCAGATTTTGAAAGTGCTCCATAGCAAGAGTTTAAGGGTTACTTTAAACTGGGACACAAAACTACTACTTTCTGACATCATTTCATGGTGTGTTCAGGAAAGTGTTCAAGCGTGACATTGTATCATTAGGTATAATATAGCCATTGCAGAGACACTGATTACTGCAATGAGAACTCATTTTCTTTAACACTATATGCGATAAGGAATGAATAAAAACCCAGGCCAGAAGCATCGTTGCAAAAAGGTGGGCTATGTATGAGAATGAAAAAACCAGACACTTTTTGAGGCATCAAGGGAAGAAAAACCTCTGCATCAAGTGGGGTTGGGGGTCTGCTGAGCACCCCTGAAATTCAGATTTCCCCTTTCTTTGGGAGGTTTCTCATGCTGCAGTCCCATCTGCGTCTTATTCAGGGTTAGAGGCAGTTTCCAGCCAGATTGGTGCCCCAATCCAACTTGATACCCAGAGGCAAAAACACCAACACTAGGAACAAGGCACAAGTTATCTTTTTCAGATGCTCCTTTTTAAACTGACAAGCAAAAATCCCTCTTCACCTTGACCTGCTCACATGCTGTCCCTCCAAATATGCTTTTAGGTGACCCCTTCCCATGAGTAACTTCATACAAGGTCTATTGATCCTAGACCTAATTACCTGCTTTGGTAAGTTTAGAGCTTGCCTGTGACAAACTAACCCAGCTCAGTTGGTGTTCACCGAGTCAATCCTCTGACCAGTTCCTCTGTCCCATTCACAGCCAGATCTCCAAAATAAACGAGACTTTGCAATGCTGTGCAAAGCAGTGCCTAGATAGCTCCAGAAATTTTGGGCTGGTCTCGGTCTCTGGACCTCCTCCAAGGCACAAGAACAGGAATGCTTTTCTATCTCCAAAGGGTATCAAGAAGATATATTAATAAGACTCTTCAAACGGGCTCCTGTTTCTTAAATAGGCTCTTCTAGCATCATGTTAGTAAATGAGAACCTGTGACAGGTAGCTCTGTATACAGCCAAGCTCCTTAGGGGTTCAAGTGCCCAGTGAGCTGAAAATAAAGGAATTATTTTCATATTTGATCACATAAATGTCACTGGATACATTTGCAACAGCCCACTCAAATCTTTCTGTAGGTATATGGAGTCATATCTGACAATGAGTTTTCAAGATATACTCTAGTGAGGCCTTTGTAAGGCCTCTCATTAGAAGTAAAATGATTTACAACTTCTTCCACTCCCTGGCATTTTATCACACGCGCATGCTACTGCAGCCTCACTTGATTTGTGACAGGATGGTACACGGCATACAAAATATTAATGGAAAAGACACAGGACTCCATCCCTTTGGTAATTTGGTGTAACGATGATAATGAAACTGGCTACTGAACCAGTAAAACAGCTGAAGATGTATGCATCCTACTGGTAACCAGAAATGTCTTTAAAATTATTTAAAACTCTCCTCTGGCGGTATGCTTCCCGCTCCTCTTATTTCATCTAAACAGCTCCTTTCCTTTGCCCATATCATTTGCCTAAGTAGGTTTTTGTCTCTCATTTTTGCAACAAACTTTTTGTAATACCATATACTTTTTCTTAACGTCTTTGTCTTGTTCAAAGTGTTACCAAATGAATTGGATTGTAAAACGTTATTACGCCGGCAGTTGAAAGTACTGAGCAGCACAACAGTGCACACAATGCATACAGTGATGTGAATTATTTACTAGTTCCCAGTTTGATTACATTTTGGGTGGTGATGACACTCAGGGGCTTAATAGCTGCATAAAACATTGTGTTATGTTCTACAGTGTCCTAGAATAAATCATCTTTGAAAAATTTATCTCTTGGAAATAAACCATACCATTTGGCCATTTATCAGCATTACAGTAAGATGAGTGATGAAAGTTCTGCAGAAGTATTTATTTTTAATGATGCCCTACCTTTGAAGAAACAGTCCTTGCTGTGGATAATGTAGATCTTCTTCCTCTGCAGACAGGAGGCTCGATGCAGTTGACAATGATTTTCATAAAATCTGCCATCAGATCCACACACGGGCATGTAGCTGGACTTGCAATCTTCTACGCATCTGCACTCGGGCTGGTTGGTATCCTCATTCACGACACACTTACTCCCCCGGCCACAGTACTTCTTCTCACACGACGCATGCAGGCCATCCTGCCCATAAAGCACTGGGAAGAACGGAAAATGTCAGTGTGAGCAACATTTGCCTAACAGACCGTACTCGACTGTTGTAGCAGCACAATCATTACAGGAGCAGGAGCTACAAGGTTTCTGAGGCAAAAAGCACGGCCCTTTGAACAGCAGCAGTTTGAAGAGCGTATTCACATCTGTGCTCCCAGACCTCCAGCCCCTGCTCATCGCAACATTAAGCATCTGCTGAAAACACTTTACTGAGAAGTGATGGACGTGTGGCCGTTTGTTCTTTTAGCCTTTCGCGAAACTAGACCCTAGAATAAAATCCAGTGAGAGTATTTCAGTGCCCGAACTTTGGCCATGAGTTACATTCAGAAAGCAATTCTGACAACCTACACTCCTCCAGCCACAAAGCCCACGAGGAGCTTCATTTTGGGCAGCAAAGTGCCTTAAGTGCCAGCACTTCAGCTTCTGTACCAGTGTTCGCATTCAGTGTCTAACTTCCACCCTGTGAGCCAGAAGCAGAACATCCCCAAGGCTAAAATTCACATAGGTTTCAATGAAAGCTCAGACAGACAATTGCTGAGACCTTTGGAAAAAAAATAACACCCAAGAAAGCCTTATCACTGAAGCAAAGGGAATATTACCAGAAGATGCTTCTCACTGTAAAAGCTACCATCAGCATCTACCTCTACACTCTGAATAATCACATATAATAAAAAGTAACTTTCTACTACTTTCAAGAATTCATCGGATATAATGTTCTGAACATCACTGTACTACCTGCTGTTTGATACGATTAAAAGGCTAAGGAAGCTGCCCTGTGCTATAACATTTTCTGCTTCTGAAGTTTCCTTGCTTAAAGGCTTACAACAGAACATTATTGTAATTCATACAGGACAGGGTACCTCCAAAGAAGCCACTAGTCAGAGCAATAATTAGCATTATACTCAATGAAGAGAGTTTCAGGAAATTAGATTATTCTATGCCAACTGGAGTACACAAAGTTGAGAATCACAAAGGGGTGGTGCCAAAGGCATAGTTAAAGCAGGAATAAGTATTTCGTAGCGCACAACCCGCTGCCAGCCTTGCACAGCCTTCCAACAGCGGCAGCCTCCGGCTGCACCCACACCGGTGACTCAGTCTGGACCAGCAAGAGAGTTTTGAAGCAAATCCCTGTTGTCTGCATTGACCACATGTAGGTCTGGCTCTTGGAGAGGTTTCGGTGGGTGCTAGCTCTCAGAGGAAGCTCAAGCGGAAGCACTGCTCCAGATGTGCCCCAGCATCCAATGGGACAAATCCTGCAGCAACTGCAGCACTGCAACATCCTCCAAAAGGCACCCAGGGCTCTTCCCTTCAAAGACTTTTCAAGTAGCAGAACAGTTCAGCCTAGGAGGGCAGACCAGATCTCATCCAAAGACACCCCCTATCACATGTAAGGGAGATGTGAGGAGCATCAGTACTAGCTACTTCAATCTATCAATCTTTTTTTATCATGCTCCTGCCTGTCCAGCATTTTATGCCAATATGAAATACCCCAGCGTTGAAGCTAGATTTCATCTACTAGTGATTAAGGGGTTAAAGTGTGTGCACAAAGACAAGCAAAAGTTTCTGTAAAACCCCATTTTTCTTGGTCCCCGTTAAGCCTTTGTTTTTATCACTGTAAATCTGAAAGGGAAAAAAAAAAAAAAATCTGTTATTGGAGGATTAACTATTTGACTCAATAACTCATTAAAATTCCTCCAACTTGGCAAGCTAAGAAATATTGACTTTTCCTGACTTGTAATAAACTAGAAGGTCAAAGCATCTCTGAGCAGTGCAAAAAGTACAGCCCCTGGAAGGAGTATCTGACTGTTCTTTATTTACTTTACTAATTGTTCCAAAATTTCTGCAAAATGTACTCAGGAATGCAAATTTTGTGACCTCCAGGAGACATCACTGCCAAGGCCATCTGTGTTTACGGTATCTGCTGTAGATCAGAGTAGCACAAAGGATCAGGGCTTGAGGAAGCCCTCGTCACACATCCTCCTCCTCTTCCTCCTCCTCTCAGCGGCAGGACCTCTGCCTGTACAGGCACTTGGCTTATCCATCACAATATGCCTCAAAAGACATGTTTTGGAGACTGCTGTTCATGCTACAGATGTTTAAAAATCAAGATTCAGGAGCTACTATTGTCTACATAAATGTAATTCAGATTCAACTACACCAAAGCCCTTCCTATGTTGTCTTGATCGCTAAAAACTGATCTTTCAGAGCCATGGACTCTGCCAAGGACTCCACCAGGCATCCTGCT
>NW_009632831.1:462-7497 GCF_000690535.1 Cariama cristata | reverse complement strand
GCTGAAGGTTATTTCTGCCTCCTCGTTCACGGTGGGCTGCTCTGATTTAATGTATCAGGTCACATCTGGGCAGGCCACAGATGCACCCTGGCCCAATAGCTACCGCAGGCACCAACAGCAGCAAAAATCCTCTTGGAGACTCAAGTATTTTTGGTATTTTGATTTTTAATATAAACTTAGCATTACTGAAGGCAAACACTATTCCTATTGCAATGGAAATTTTAAGTTTTTAATGATATATCAAAGATTTGGTTAAGTACCAGCTTACAAAAAAAGACAAAATGCTTCAGCTTTTCTACACCCACCCTGGCTACGACGGAGAAATCACAGAAGGCCTGTCTACCTTCATGCCTCATTTGTTTTGTTCACAGTTTGCCTTATTCTGTGTTCCCAGACGGAGAACTCCTGCTCAAACATATCTAAGCTGGGGAAGCAGGTAGGAAGGATACCCCGCAAACAGCCAGAAAGGAAAGATTTGCGTATTCAGGAATCCTGATGTATTTCTGCTATTCTAAGTCCTCTAAAATCTGTGTGTTTGCAAGCAGAGTGTTAACATGGGATGTCTTTGCCAGAATCTGATAACGTTGACAGCAGCTCTTTAATTCAATTATCATTGGCTTAATCCTTTGAAGAACTAAAGCTCCCCACAAGCACACTCAGCCATACAGATGGACCCTCTGCCCAGGAAGGACAGTAACGGGATGCAAACCAGAATGGAGCCAGGGGAAATGGAGAAGAAAGAAGGTATTTGACTGTAAAAGCATCATTGTCTTTATCCAGGTCATTAATTAATCCAGAGCAGCACCATGCACCACTTTCGACTGCAACAAGGTGCCTGCTCCAGTAGATCCCAGGAGCAGGCACCTGAGCCGGGAAGGACTCTGGCAGGTAGCTCAGTGGCACGAAACACGCCTGCCATTGGTATTTTCTTGTTACATTATTAAAAGTGACTGAATTCCACACTCTTACAAGGATTATTAAAAACAGAAATGGGAAAGGTAATCAAGTGAATCTACCAACTAACTGCTCACAGTATTTACGAGCCCCACTGTACTGCATGGCAAAAGGCATACATTATTTAATTTATTAGTCGCAAAGAAAGTCATTTACTTAGGTTAAAAATTTATCATCTTGCAAAACAAGCCACTTTTCAACCCTAATTAAGTTTACCCAACATGGCTAGAGTCTGAGTTGTTATACTGTATTAAAGCCAGAAGGATGGAGAGAGGAAGCCCACTCGCATACACCCATGAAAACATTTGACTTCTCAAATTGGTTTCTGGCTGCCCCTGAGTAATTTGGAATTCCAGTGGAAAACTAACAAAAGTTTGGGGCAGGCAGTAAAACAACCGAGTTCAGGAATTTTGTAACGCTGGTTAACAGGCTGCCTTCACCTCAAAGCAAAACTTTAATAATAAAATGAAGATGTTATTGCCACATTGGAGAACACAGGTCCTCTGGCTGCTCATTAATTCATAAAGCCAGAGACCTCATCTACCTTTTACACGCCACTAAATACGTTACAGATCAGACTCAGGTTCACAGACTCTTTTTTTAACTCTCAAATACAATCCTATCCCTTACTTCAGCAAAACTCCCAAAGTGTTCAAGGGAAGGTTGGGTTCATGACAAGCACTGACTTCAATTAAGACCAACCAGACAAACCCATCACACATACAGCAAAACCCCAACAGCTCCAGCATATTGCTACTCATAAAAAACGTCCCTTATACACTGCAGAAATGTAAATTATTACATTTACATGTAAAAAGTCAGTTTGCCTTTAAGTAACAGCGAGCTCCCGCAGGCAGCTGGACATCCAGTTTTATTGCTGAAGGAAAAAGTTTAGACATTACACCAGGACTGGAGCCAAAACTAGAAGTGTTAATTACAGGGCAACTGCAGACTGGTATAACTGAAACTGGAAGCTACTACACCAAGTCCTTTAAAGGCAATGCTGCACCTTGCAAGTGTAACAACAACAACAGCAAAAGATCAAACCCTCTATAACATGATAAACGTATTCTGTCTCTACGATGGTGTGCTGCTGCCTTAGGAGTCAAGCGCATCACTCCATCCACGGCAGTCTCTAACTGCAGACTGGTATAACTGAAACTGGAAGCTACTACACCAAGTCCTTTAAAGGCAATGCTGCACCTTACAAGTGTAACAACAACAGAAAGATCAAACCCTCTAGAACATGACAAAAGTATTCCATCTCTATGACGGCGTGCTGCTGCCTTAGGAGTGAAGTGCATCACTCCATCCACAACAGTCTCTAAACTTAGTTTGTTACTGCCATTAGGTAAACCGGTGAGGCAACAGGTCACGAGCTGTTCATCCAGCATCTTAACATCAGTTTTCCAACATTCTTCCTTTCCCACATTAAATAATCTTCCATATTCTAAAACATCACGCCCGTAAGCACCATTTACCGCTGGAAAACACACGCTGCCAGTACATTGCAGATATACGCACAATGCATATGTGCACAGGTGTGTATGTGTTCAAGTATGTATTTACCTACATCTACTGACATACACAGACTCTGCACGTTTACATGTGACCAGACACTTCCCGTACACTTGACTTGCCACTGCTTCACTTGTGCTGCTGATACGAAGTCAGATGCTGCAGCACAGCACCTTACACCTTCCTTCCCCAGCACATCTTTAATATACATCTGGAATAACTCATGATTGCAAGTAACAAAAGTTCAGATGTGTGACTATTGAACCTGGCTTCTGTTCAGTTAGCAAATGCATGTGCTACATATGTTGTTACTACCGCAATAAAATAGGAAAGGAAACATAAAGAAGGAATTTCATAATAATCTGCTCTATGAGTTTCTCAGTTTTTCATTGCATGCCTGTTATGAAAGTGGAGAGGCAGAAAAGCCATGGTAAATCACCTGGAATAGGGGCACGGCAACAGTGCATTCATTACCTCCGTTACTATCCTTTAGTACTATAATTAATTTATTTTTATGAAGCAAAACTAGTGACTTATCCTGGAGAATAATACAGAAAGTGAGGTGTGCTTCAAGCATATGTTTTGCTACAGATGCAAACTGTTTTGTTTCAAGGTCCGAGAGATAACTCTGTGTGTCTATGTGTGTGCACATCTTTGAGCAGGATGGAGAGGGACACATCAGCCTTGGAAGAGGAAGACAGAAAAATCACTCACTTTTACCAGTTTAGATGCTCTGCACAAAACAAAAGACAGGATGACATGGAAAGCCTCCTTGGAACAAAAACTAGCAAACTTTCCCAGATGGCCACATCATATCAGGAGGACTCTTGTAGAGTTTAAAAAACAAAACAAACACCAAAAGGAAAGGAGAATCTACTCTGGAAAGGAGTACTGCGACAGATAGTTACAACGATGACACCAGCACCAAGGGAACTGCTTAATCTGTGTCTGCAGTTTAATATCAAACACAAACAAACTGGAATTGCTCAACCAAAGTTCAGTAACACTGTGCAGTTATTCTGCAAATAACAGCAAGGAAGCACTCAACATTATACGAAAATTTTCTGTATCAATTTTCACCTCTGAAAACAAGGATTAGTGTTACTTTCACATCTGTCAGGACTATGAAAGCCATTAGAGGTCATATCATGAAAAGGCATTTGAAAATTTCAAGTAATTATGCTACTCCTAGTGTAATTAGACTAATTTTTGCCCCACTGCAAATCCATTTAACCATTATGACATCAAAAGCTTCATTAAATACTATTTTGGGATGGTATTGTGGTTTGTGAGGATACTAATATGAAAAAAGAGGCAACAAACATGTACAAATCAAAAGATCCAAACTATGGCAACCATACACACAGATTACCGAGAAAGAAATACAAACCAATATATGAGACCATATATATTTAGAGCCTTGCCATGAAAACCTAGCACGCACAATTTGCTTGATTATTCTCTTGCTGGAAGAAGTACTAAGGAGGCAATTCATAAAATTGCTCTTTATTAAATGTTTATCTAAAGTTATCTATGACAAATATCGCATACTGAAGGCAATTTTACTCCATTACTCCTGCGCAGCAAGTATAGGCACAGACCTAAATCTGCTGGGCTGCCCAGCTCCTCTGGCACCACACCTCGCCCTGCGTTCGCAAGCTGCCCAGCAGGTCCCCACAACAGCCGGCCAAGAAACGGCACAACGTTAGCAGATGACCAGTATATTGCCAGCATTGATCAGAAGGATTTAATTTAACATTGCCTTGCGCACCCGTATTTACAGTGTTGTGAGCAACCCTGCGAAGCTGGGTAGCACTGTGTATATGCACACGAATGTGCGCACACGTGTGTTTTACTTGATTGTGTATTTAATTACCTCAGCATTGCACAGTCTGAAGAATGCAGAAACTTTCCAGTATCAGATGTGGAGGGAACAGATCACATTAATACTTTGGTTTCTTTGGTAAAACTCCGCATCTGAGGAGTACACTCCTCTGAAGTAAGGCAATGAAATTCCCATAGGTCACTGCTCAGAATCGGTCTTGTTGCCTTTAATCCTGTGCATCAATCTTTTGCCTGCCCCACTGCTTCACTCCTACTCTCAGGATCAGCCTTACTCCTCTTCCTTGTTTTCAGTGGTCTTTTAACCTTTGACCAGCCCAGCAAGTCCCAGCACTCTTCAGGCTGCTATAAAAGACACGAGAAATCAATAACTCCGTGTCATGCATTTTTCTGCTATTCCTTCAATGTTTTTGTGGCAGAGACTATGAAGAGGTTAGAATGCAATAACGAAATAACTATAGATGACTTGCCTGTTTTCCTGGCGATTTCTCCAATTACCTTACCAGTGGAGTTGCTGGAGGCAAGCTGAACAGTCTAGATCTTCCCAGTTGTCTCCATTATTAACCTTTAAATTTGTCCACACATGTTGCCTTTTGCTCACTCCCCTTTGCCCCTGGACACACCATCCAGACTTTCCCCCAAAGTTCTCACAACTCCCCTGGCTCCTCCACCCTCTGGAGTCAAAACTCACCATCAACCCAGAGACCTCCACACAGCACTACCCCCAAACCTCCTATCTTCCCCCAGGCAACTCGTGACAGGACAAGAGGACAGTCTCAAGCTGTGCCAGAGGAGGTTCAGGTTAGACATCAGGAGGCATTTCTTCCCAGAAAAGGTCGTTAGGCATTGGGATGGGCTGCCCAGGGAGGTGATGGATCACCATCCCTGGAGGTGTTCAAGAAAAGACTGGAGGTGGCACTTAGTGCCATGGTCTAGCTGACATGGTGGTGTTAGGGCAAAGGTTGGACTCGATGATCCCAGAGGTCTCTTCCAACCTCATCGATTCTGTAATATCTACTGCACAAGGCAGCAAACTCTCACTTCCACCTATTTTTCAATATCCAACTCCAAAACTTTAACAATTTTACCCTTACTTTGACCACTTCTACTTGGAGGGGGGTGAAATCCATAAACCAAGTGCATTGGACTGTGCTGCAGTGGGAGGGGGACACGCATGGCCATCGTTTATCACACCTATGTAAAAGCACAGGACATCTTGCAATATTAGCAATGGTTCAACAACAAAAGATGCCAAGTTTCCATCTGAGGAGTATTCTACAGTCTCACAGAAATATCTTTTTTCTATTTTTTTAACTCATTACTTTGCAATAACACCATTTATCAGAAAATAATTGCATTTGTTTATTGTACGCCTACTTTCCCCTTGAATATGCACAAACTAAATGTTATTTCAGATTGGATAGAAAGATGTTTTCAGTTTTCTATTTATTTTCTCATTCAGTGCACAACTTTATAAGGCTCATTGAGGAAAAAGCACAGAAACAGAAAGCCAGCTCATCATCATGTTTGTCTCAAAAAAAGAACATCATTCTGGTTATTTATTTTTGGCTGGAAGAGGAATAGATAACAAACTTTTATAATTAATATCCATTCAGCTTCCTTATTACATTATTCTTGAATTCCGCTGTTAGTAAAAGAAATCATCTGACTTGCACCAAATTGTAGAAGTGCGACTGCACAAGGTTTCAACGTGATTGATTACAGAGACCTCAGTGAGCGTCATCACAGTGGTATCTGTGTCAGTACTTCCATTAGCGTTTCCTTTTCTTCAAGAGGTGCACAACCCATGTTTGAACCTTACAAACGAAGTCGCATTCTTGAAAAACATGTTTAAAGCTATATTAAAGCACAGCTTAAAAATGTAAAAGTGGTAGAAACACCAAACTGTCATCCGCTTCCCTCACTGCTAGAAAAGGATGGAGGCTGGCACAAGGTACAACTTAAATATAAAGTAATTCAATACCAGGTCTTCCAGTAACTTCCATATTCCTCCTGGTTATGAGCATTACTTGGAAACACTTTGTGATTTGGAGGAATGGGCTTTACTCTGCTGCATCATTAGAAACATCTAACTGTGCAAACAATAAGGGACAAATACTCAAACTGTGACTCCACAGCAGAGCCGCCTGAGTCCCTACACCCTCAGCTCCTCCAGCAGATACAAAATTCTCAAACCAGCCACTTCACTAAAGGAAAGCTCTTACCCTCAAAAGGAAGTGAGCATGACCCTGCAAATCCACTTCCACGGACAACTCAGTTTGGTCTGTTAACATGATAAATCTACCGGGTCTTTTACTGTCCCTTCTCCTGCCCCTTTCTCCCAAATAGACTAATTCTCAAGGATAAAAGTTTCCAGAGGGAATCTATCAATACCTGCACACATGTACAACTTGCAACACTTCTGTCATTTACTACCGTGCATAAACGAAGGCAGACAACTGTGTGAAAATTAGGGACTGGATTGATTTTGTGAGTCTTTCTGAGCACTGATGTTTTTCTGTAAAAATTGCCATTTGCTGCAAATAAATGGAGAGAAAAGGAAAAAAAGTATTAAAGCTATTTAGTTGTAATGGAGTTTGTGTTAGTGCAGGTGTTTTGTATTTGGGTGTTTTTTACTTCTGGGTGAAGCGTAATGCGTGTTTGACTCATGGCTACTTTACTTGATTGAAGAGGCAGCCCCAGCAGCAGGATTAGTGGCAT
>NW_009632831.1:0-451 GCF_000690535.1 Cariama cristata | reverse complement strand
CAGCATAAACCTCCCCCTTGAAACTGTTGAGGTTGCACAGTGTCTTTTCACATTTTTTTTTTTCCGAAGACATTTCATTTATGTTTTCCTGACTAGATGCCTTAGAGCCTCATACATTACAAGCACAGGAGCATTACCATATAACCGAAGTGTGAGGCAGGAGCCAAACAGGTCCATTACAGGGAGAATTACAATCACGCAACTACTGAACAAGGATGTGTTACATCTGCGTTGGGACACAGAAGAAAAGACATTTTTATAAATCGGTTTTCATAGCATCATAGAATGGTTTGAGTTGGAAGGGACCTTAAAGATCACTTCTTTCCAGTCCCCCTGCCATGGGCAGCGACACCTTCCATCAGACCAGGTTGCTCAAAGTCCCATCCAACCTGGCCTTGAACACTTCCAGGGATCATCCACAACTTCTCCGGGCAACCTGTGTCACTGCCTC
>NW_009632830.1:54948-56142 GCF_000690535.1 Cariama cristata | reverse complement strand
GAAGGGCTCCGGCTTCAGGGAGGGAGTTTAGGAGAGCGAGGGGGGCGGTGAATCAGTCTGGCGGGGGCTCCGGCGAACTTCCTAATCGTTAAGGGCACCGTGCGATCCTCATGTTCCAGAGCGCAGCCAGAAAGTTCGTGGGGAGCTGGAAATTCTGGGGGTTTGGATCTAATGTGGCCGAGCGCGGGTATACAGAGCGCTCTCTCAAAGTAAGTTAGCGGGGGAGGTGTGAGGGAAGGTACTGCGCAGAGCTGTCCCTGAGCAGCAAATGTGTGGTTGGATAAGGATGAAGAAATCGGTATGTTGTGGGATCACGCAGAGGTGTTTGACGGTAACAGGTATTCATGGTAATTCAGAAATTTGCTATTAGGAGACAAAAGAAAAGCGATCTGTGCGTAGATGCAGCAGGAACGGGATAATAAACTTGTACGTTACTCAAGATTCCCTATTTCTAACTTACAAAGCACTGTCCTTATTTTATTGGAGCTAGAGAGAAGTTTTTTTGTTTGTTTTTTTAACTGTGGAGCTGGAAGTTTGGATTCTCAGTCTCTCTAATAAGAAGCGTATAACAGTTTGATCCGAGTTGTTTAATTGTTGCAGGAGAGGTTCGTCTTTGTTTAAGTCCAGCAACTGTAGTTTCAGCTCTTATGAGTTTGGTTCTTACTAATACAGATTTCAGTGAAGAGTTTTACCAGCATTTTTAGTGTAACCTTCACTTCTAAATTGGGATTTCCTCATAGATGGGTTCATCTTTTTTTAGGGTTTGGCACATTCAGAGTCTTTATGTGATTTATAAAAATTAAAAGGTCGTTCTTTGTTTGTCCCCAGTGTCTATATCAAATTGAGGGTCTGGGGAATGTTTTTTTTGTGGTAACAATAAAGCATCTTCAGAAGGGTGAGTATTACTTGTACATAGTGTACTTTAACTGTTCTCACTTTAGATTATTAAAATGTGAATATTTAAGATCTACAGAGTCTTTCAGAAAGTATACTTCCAGTATTTTAGGAGATACGACTCAAAAAGTTTTGTGTGACATGTCGAGTGCTTTTAACTTCGAGAGCTAGTGCTTTATCAAGTACTGGCTTTAAGATTGTTACATCAAAAGTGTCACATTTCTTGTTGTGGAGTTTCCTTTACCCACCCCACCCCCCCAAAAAAAAAAACTAAAAACAACACAAAAAGAGAGGAAAAAT